>NC_046659.1:104914961-104924676 GCF_010883055.1 Belonocnema kinseyi
GAGACTCTTCCAGAGTGCGAGGCGGGAATCGAACCCGCAAGCCGAAGGAGTGGGTCCAAAGCCTACGCTTTAGCCCCCACGACCATCGTCCCACTCTTCTAAGATTATTAATCATAGTTACATAAAAATAATTTTTCTATGATTTCGAGCATTTGCATTCTCAAAAACAAAGAAAAAATATTTTTAAAAATTTGCAAATTTAAAAAAAATATGATTATTAATCATAGTTTCATAAAAATAGTTTTTCATACAAAATATTTGTTTAAATTTGAAAAAATCTCTCAAATTTAGGAAAACTATGATTAGTAATCATAGTTTTTCATTAAAAGAGTTTTTCTATGATTTTGAGCATTTGTATTCTCTAGATCATAAATAAACTATTTAAAAAATTTCTAAAATTTAAAACTATGATTATTAATCACAATTTCAGAAAAACTATTAGCAGTTTTTTTACTTTTTAAAAAATTTTGACAATTTAAAAAAACTATGATTACTATTCATTGTTTCATAAAAATAGTTTTTCAACAATTTTGAGTATTTGTATTCTCAAAATAATAGAAAAACATTTTTTTAATTCTAAAATTTAGAAAAAGTGAACAAATTTTAAAAATAGTTTTTTAAAATATCTAAAATTTAGAATAACTATGATTATTAATCAGTTTCATAAAAATAGTTTTTCCTAAAAAATAGTTTTTCTGTGATTTTGAGCATTTGTATTCTCAAAATCATAGAAAATCTATTTTAAAAATTCCTAGAATTTAGATAAACTTTGATTATTTACTCATAGTTTCATAAAATAGTTTTTCTATTGTTTTATGCATTTGTATGATGAAAATCATAAAAAAAACTATTTAACAAATTTTTTTAATTTAGAAATACTATGATTATTAATCATAGTTACATAAAAATAGTTTTTCTATGATTTTGAGCATTTGCGTTCTCAAAAACAAAGAAAAACTATTTTTAAAAATTTGCAAATTTAGAAAAACTATGATTATTAATCATAGTTTCATAAAAATAGTTTTTCATACAAAATGTTTTTTTAAACTTTAAAAAATGTCTGAAATTTAGGAAAACTATGATTAGTAATCATAGTTTTTCATAAAAATAGTTTTTCTATTATTTTGATCATTAGTATTCACAAAATCAAAGAAAAACTATTTTAAAAATTTCTTAAATTCAGAAAAACTATGATTATTAATCATAGTTTCAAAAAATATTTTTTCATAAAAAATAGTTTTTTCAACTTTAAAAAATATCTCAAATTTAGGAAAACTATCATTATTGATCATAGTTACATAAAAATAGTTTTTCTATGATTTTGAGCATTGGCATTCTCAAAAACAAAGAAAAACTATTTTTAAAAATTTGCAAATTTAGGAAAACTATGATTATTAATCATAGTTTCATAAAAATAGTTTTTCATACAAAATGTTTTTTTAAACTTTAAAAAATGTCTAAAATTTAGGAAAACTATGATTAGTAATCATAGTTTTTCATAAAAATAGTTTTTCTATTATTTTGAGCATTTGTATTCGCAAAATCAAAGAAAAACTATTTTAAAAATTTCTTAAATTCAGAAAAACTATGATTATTAATCATAGTTTCAAAAAATATTTTTTCATAAAAAATAGTTTTTTCAACTTTAAAGAATATCTCAAATTTAGGAAAACTATCATTATTAATCATAGTTACATAAAAATAGTTTTTCTATGATTTTGAGCATTGGCGTTCTCAAAAACAAAGAAAAACTATTTTTAAAAATTTGCAAATTTAGAAAAACTATGATTATTAATCATAGTTTCATAAAAATAGTTTTTCATAAAAATAGTTTCATCAAAATAATTTTTCAAGAAAAAAAATTTTTTTTAACTAAAAAATGTCTAATATTTAGGAAAACTATAATTAATTATCAGAGTTTTTCATAAAAATAGTTTTTCTGTGATTTTGAGCATTTGCGTTCTCAAAAACAAAGAAAAACTATTTTCAAAAATTTGCAAATTTAGAAAAACTATGATTATTAATCATAGTTTCATCAAAATAGTTTTTCACAACAAATATTTCTTTAAACTCTAAAAAAGGTCTAAAATAGTTTTATCATAATAATTTTTAAGTGATTTCGAGAATAGTTTCAAAAAATAGGTTTTCTGTGATTTTGAGCATTTGTATTTACAAAATCAAAGAAAAACTATTTTAAAAATTCCTTAAATTCAGAAAAACTGTGATTATTAATCATAGTTTCATAAAAAGAGTTTTTCTATGATTTTGAGTTTTTGTATTCTCTAGATCATAAATAAACTATTTCAAAAATTTCTCAAATTTAAAACTGATTATTAATCACAAATTCAGAAAAACTATTAACAATTTTTTTACTTTTTAAAAAATTTCTACAATTTAAAAAAACTATGATTGCTATTCATAGTATCATAAAAATAGTTTTTCTACAATTTTGAGTATTTGAATTCTCAAAATAATAGAAAAACTTTTTTTTAATTCTAAAATTTAGAAAAAGGGAACAAATTTTAAAAATAGTTTTTTAAAATATCTAAAATTTAGAATAACTATGATTATTAATCAGTTTCATAAAAATAGTTTTTCATAAAAATAGTTTTTCATAAAAAATAGTTTTTCTATGATTTTGAGCATTTGTATTCTCAAAATCATAGAAAAAGAAACTATTTAACAAATTTTTCAAATTTAGAAATACTATGATTATTAATCATAGTTTCAAAAAATATATTTTCATACAAAATAGTTTTTTCAACTTTAAAAAATATCTAAAATTTAGGAGAACTATCATTATTAATCATAGTTATATAAAAGTAGTTTTTATATGATTTTGAGCATTTGTATTATCAAAATCATAGAAAATCTATTTAAAAACTTTAGAAAATTAAAAAAAAATTTAATTAAAAAAAACTATGATTATTAATCATAGTTACATAAAAATAGTTTTTCTATGATTTTGAGCATTTGCATTCTCAAAAACAAAGAAAAAATATTTTTAAAAATTTGCAAATTTAAAAAAACTATGATTTATAATCTAGTTTCATAATCTCTCAAATTTAGGAAAACTCCGATTAGTAATCATAGTTTTTCATAAAAATAGTTTTTCTATTGTTTTAAGTATTTGTATTCTCAAAATGATAGAAACTTTTTTTCTAACTTTAAAACATTTCAAAAAATGTCTAAAATTTTTTTTAAAAAATATAATTATTAATCATTGTTTCATCAAAATAGTTTTTCATAACAAATATATTTTTAAACTTTAAAAAATTTCCAAAATTTAGGAAAACTATCATTATTAATCAGTTATATCATAATAATTTTTCAATGATTTTGAGAATAGTTTCATTAAAATAGTTTTTCATAAAAGATAGTTTTTCTATGATTTTGAGCATTCGTATTCTCTAAATCATAGATAAACTATTTCAAAAATTTCTAAAATTTAAAACTATTATTATTAATCACACTTTCCCAAAAAATATTAAATTTTTTTTAACTTTTTAAAAAATTTCTACAATTTACAAAAACTACGATTACTATTTATTGTTTCATAAAAAATAGTTTTTCTACGATTTTGAGCATTTGTATTCTCAAAATAATAGACAAACTTATTTTTAATTCCAAAATTTAGAAAAAGTGAACAAATTTTTAAAATAGTTTTTCTATGATTTTGAGAATCCAAATTCTCCAAATCATGGAAAAACTATTTTAAATATTGGTTTACTTTTTTAAAATATCTAAAATTTAGAACAACTATGATTATGAATCATAGTTTCATAAAAAAGGTTTTTCACAAAAAAAAAATTTTTCTATTATTTTGAGCATTTGTATTCTCAAAATCAAAGATAAACTATTTTAAAAATTTCTAAAATTTAGAAAAACTATGATTATTCATCAAAGTTTCACAAAAATAGGTTTTCTATGATTTTGAGCATTTGCATTCTCAAAATCAAAGAAAAACTATTTAACAAATATTTCATATTTAGAAATACTATGATTATTAATCATAGTTTTTCATCAAAATAGTTTTTATATAATTTTCAGCATTTGTATTCTCAAAATCTAAGAAAAAATATTTTAAAAATTCCTAGAATTTAGAGAAAGTTTGATTATTATTCATGGTTTCGTAAAAATAGTTTTTCTATTGTTTTGAGTATTTGTATTCTCAAAATCATAAAAATAAACTATTCTTCAAATTTCTAAAATTCAGAAAAACTCAAAACTAAGATTATTAATCATAGTTCCATAAAAATAGTTTTTCTTGTATTTTGAGCATTTGTATTCTCAAAATCAATGAAAAACTATTTTTAAAACTTTAGAACATTTAAAAAAAATTTTTTTAATTAAAAAAAATTATGATTATTAATCATATTTACACAAAAATATCTTTTCTATGATTTTAAGCATTTGCATTCTCAAAATTAAAGAAAAACTAATTAAAACATTTTTCAAATTTAGAAAAACTATGATTATTAATCATAATTTCATAAAAATAGTTTTTCATAAAAAATCTTTTTTTAAACTTTAAAAAATGTCTAAAATTTGGAAAAACTATCATTATTAATGATAGTTTTTCATAAAAATAGTTTTTCTATCGTTTTGAGCATTTGTATTCTCAAAATGATAGAAAGTTTTTTTTTTTAACTTTAAAACATTTCAAAAAATTTCTAAAAATTAAAAAAACTATGATTATTAATGATAGTTTCAGAAAAATAGTTTTTGTATGATTTTGAGCATTTGCATTCTCAAAATCAAAGAAAAACTACTTTAAACATTTCTAAAATTTAGAAAAACTATCATTATTAATCATAGTTTCATAAAAATAGTTTTTCTATAACTTTGAGAATTTATATTGTAAAAAATCATAGATAAAGTATTATTTAAATTTGTGAAATTTAGAAAAACTATCATTATTAATCATGGTTTCATCAAAACAGTTTTTCATAACAAATATATTCTAAAACATTAAAAAATGTAAAAAATTTAGGAAAAATATGATTATTAATCATAGTTTTATCATAATAATTTTTCAATGCTTTTGAGAATAGTTTCATAAAAATAGTTTGTCCTAAAAGATAGTTTTTCTATGATTTTAAGCATTTGTATTCTCTAAATCATAGATAAACTATTTCAAAAATTTATAAAATTTAAAACTATGATTATTACTCACAATTTCAGAAAAACTATTTAACATTTTTTCAAATTTTAAAAAAATTTCTACAATTTACAAAAACTATAATTATAATTCATAGTTTAATAAAAAATAGTTTTTCTATGACTTTGAACATTTGTATTCTCAAAATAATAGAAAAACTTTTTTTTTTAATTCTAAAATTTAGAAAAAGTAAACAAATTTTTAAAATAGTTTTTCTTTGATTTTGAGAATACAATTTTGTATTCTCAAAATCAATGGAAAACTATTTTTAAAACTTTAGGACATTACAAATTTTTTTTAAAATTAAAAAAAACTATTATTATTAAACGTAGTTCCACAAAAATAGCTTTTCTATGATTTTGAGCATTTGCATTCTCAAAATCAAAGAAAAACTATTTAAAAAGTTTTTCAAATTTAGAAAAACTGATTCTTAATCATAGTTTCATAAAAATAGTTTTTCATAACAAATATATTTTGAGAATAGTTTCATAAATATAGTTTTTCAATGATTTTGAGAATTTGTATTCTCAAAATCATAGAAAAACTATTGTTTAAATTTCTAAAATTTAGAAACCTAAAAACTATGATTATTAATGATAGTTCCATAAAAACAGTTTTTCTATGATTTTGAGATTTTGAATTCCCAAAATCACAGAGAAACTATTTTTTTTATTTTAAACTTTAAAAAAAAATTTAATTTAAAAAAACTAAAGGCTAAGATTATTAATCATAGTTTCATGAAAATATTTTTTTTATAAAAAATAGTTTTTCTATGATTTTGAGCATTTTTATTCTTAAAATCAAAGAAAAACTATTTACAAATTTTTTCAAATTTAGAAAAACTCTGATCATTAATCATAGTTTCATAAAAATAGTTTTCCATGAAAAATATTTTTTTAAACTTTAAAAAAATGTCTAAAATTTAGGAAAACTATCATTATTAATTATAGTTTTTCATCAAAATAGTTTTTCTATAATTTTGAGCAATTTGTATTCTCAAAATCATAGAAAAAAGTATTTTTAAAACTTTAAAGCATTTGAAACAGTTTCTACAATTTTTAAAAACTATGATTTGTATTCATAATTTCATAAAAATAGTTTTTTTCTGATTTTGAGCATTTGTATTCTCAAAATCAAAGAAAAACTTTTTTATAAATTTTAAAACTTTAAAAATTTCAAAAACTTTTTAAACAAATTTATAAAAACTATAATTTTTTATCAAAGTTTCATAAAAATAGGTTTTCTCTGATTTTGAGCATTTGTATTTTCTAAATCATAGATAAGCTATTTCAAAAATTTCTAAAATTAAAAAAAATTAAAAACTGATTATTAATCACAATTTCAGAGAAGCTGTTAAAATTTTTTTTAACTTTTTAAAAAATGTCTACAATTT
Organism: Belonocnema kinseyi; assembly: GCF_010883055.1. Taxonomy (NCBI): domain Eukaryota; kingdom Metazoa; phylum Arthropoda; class Insecta; order Hymenoptera; family Cynipidae; genus Belonocnema; species Belonocnema kinseyi. The sequence goes on from NC_046659.1 coordinate 104,921,516, forward strand.
ACAAAAACTAAAAACTATGATTATTAATCAAAGTTTCACAACAACAAAAATTTTCTATGATTTTGAGAATTTTTATTTCCAAAATCATAGAAAAACTAATTTAAAAAATTTTAAACTTTAAAAAATGTAGAAAAACTAAAGACTACGATTATAAATCATAGTTTCGTAAAAACTATTTAAAAAATTTATGAAAATTAAGAGAATTAAAAACTACAATTATTAAGTATAGTGTCATAAAAATAGTTTCTCTTAAAAAATAATCTTTCGCTGATTTTGGACATTTGTTTGATCAAAATCATAGAAAAAGTATTTTGAAAAATTTAAAACATTTAAAAAATTAAAAAAGTAAAAAAATACTATGTTTTTGAGCATTTTTATTCTCAAAATCATGTAAAAACTATTCATAAAATTTCTGAAATTCAGAAAAACTGAAAACTATGATTACTAATGTTTGATAATTTTTTTATTTTATTTTATCAACTGTATAAATATAAATAAATTAGTTTAAAAAGGAAATTTATAATAATGAATTTGTAATTGAAGGCTTTCACTAAATTAAAGACATTGTTTCAGTCGAAAGTATTCAATTTTTAATGCGTTAGGTTTCAAATTTTTTAATTAAAAAAAATAATAACTTTTTAATGTTTGGCAATATTTTGCGTTACAATTTTGATTGTAACTTTGAAAAAGATTTTAATTTGTCAACGAAATTTTTTAATGTTGCTGTTTAAATAAGAATTTAACACTTATTATTTGTAGAAAAAATTTGAGTAATTTTAAGAGATATTTAGAAGTTTCGAAAAGATTCAACATTAATTAAAAAATTGAAATGATCGCAAAAAATATAAGCGAAGGGTGTACCGACAAAATTCGGCTATTCATACAGATTGAAAAAAAAAAAAACTAAATTTAAAAACTTTAAGAATTGTGAAAGGCTTTATAAGATTAAAAACATTTTCGTAAGATTCCTGGGAAAAATGAAAATAGTTTTTCACTTGGGAATATTATTTTAAAAGAACATTCAAAAATATTTAAAAAGATTTCCAAAATTGTTAAAAATGAATTTGGAAGATTTTAAGCAAATTATTCAAAATTTGCAAGATTTACTAAAAATTCTAGGAAAATTTCTTTTAATTTCAAAAGATATTTAAAAGTTGTAATCAAATTTCAAAAATAATTTTAAAGTTGAATAAATTTAAAACAACTTCTAGATTTTTCAAGATTTTGAAATAAAATTTTGAAGCTTTTCAAGGATGACTTTTATTTTAACAAAGTCTTTTGCAATTGACTTTTTTCTTGCAAATTTTTGAAAAAAGGATTAATTCTATTCAATCGTGGCTTATTTTTTCATGCAGAAAATTCTTTACAACGGTTTAGAATTTTTGAAATAAGTTTTTCTATTGCTGAAATTTCTCAAATAAGCCATGATTTATTAAAAGTCGACCATTTTTCCTTAATAGGTAAATAAACTTTTACCATAAAAAAAATTTTCGCCTTCATAAAACATAACTGATGGTATCAATTTAATTCTTAAAATTGTAGAAAATTATTTTTTTACAGACACCTGATTTTTGATGCAACTACTGTATATCTTTGTGTAAAGGAATTTGTTTTTGGGAGGTGATAAAACTTTTTTTATTCCCTGAATAATAAATCTAGGCATATTTGTATTTTGTATACTTTAAAAATAAAAATTGGTTATAAGTGTACTGAAGTTTTTCATTTTAGGTAGTATACTTAGTCAAATTTTAAAGTCAAAAAGACTTTTCTCTATGAATTTTAAAACTAAATAGACGAATATTCAACCAAATAGTTGAGTTTTTAACCACCCAGTGGAGTTTTCGATGCACAAAGATAAATTTTCAAACAAGTGGTTGAATTTTTAAATAAAAAATATTTACCTTTAACAAAAAACAGTTACATTTTCAACCAAATAGTTTAATTTTCCAGTCAAAAACACGAATTTTTAAAAAGACGTTTTAATTTGCAATCAAAATTAATAAACTTTATATAAAGAAAGACGAATGTGCAAGATAAAAGTTAAATTTGAGAGAAAATAATAAAATTTTTAACTAAAACGAAGAATCCTAAAAAAGAAATTGATTTTTAACAAAGAAGTTCATTTTTGAACCTGAAAGTTGAATTTTTAATCACAAAAGAATAATTCTCAACAAATTTTTTATTTTTATTTTATGTTTCATTATTATTTATTTTTTAAATTTAATTTTGAACAAAGGTCATTTTTTAACCTAAAAGTTGAATTTTTAATCATAAAAAATTAATCCCCAACAAATTTGTAATTTATTTTTAGTTTTTATTTTATGTTACATTTTTATTTATTTTTTAAAATTAATTTTTAACAAAGAAGTTCATTTTTTAGCCTAAAAATTGAATTAAATCATAAAAAATTAATTCTCAACAAAATTTTTGATTTATTTTTAATTTTTATTTTATAAAAAATTTTTCTTTATTGTTTAAAATTAATTTTGAAGAAATAAGTTCATTTTTGAACCTAAAAGTTAAGTTTTCAATCATAAAAAATTAATTCTCAACAAATTTGTAATTTATTTTTTATTTTTATTTTATATGTATATATTTAATCTCTCCCTTTTACGGGTTTGAGGGCCTCCGCTCCCTGTACATATTTGTACAATTGCATCCTTAGTCTAACTTAACTACTACTTATATTCTACTCTTTCGCATTACGCAGGATGAACAATAGTAACAGTAGTGATATTAATTCCCTTTTCAGGATTACCTGTTTGGCTCTGCCCTACTCCCTTGCTTTCCCTTACTTCATCCGATTTCTTCATCCACATCACTCCCTGTCCACTACCATCCAAGATCCATCTTACACACTCAACTGTCCCTTTTCCTCTCCTGTACATCTCTCTAATACATGTGCCCATGACTCCATTTCGTATCCACATACTCTGCATAAATTCTCCTCTTCATTCATCCAATATCTGCATGCTCTCACTCCTTCTCCCATTCTAAACCGTACAACCCTACTCCGTTTTTCTTCCTTTTTTATTTTTTGCAGATATTCTGGTTCCGTTAAACCTTTGACCATCATATACCATCTATTGTACCTCGAATCTATAATCTTTGTCCATCTCTCTTCTCCTTGTTTAACCAATAGCTCTAACTCTATGTCCTGC
>NC_046659.1:104924776-104925816 GCF_010883055.1 Belonocnema kinseyi
AATACATTTCCCAAAGTTTCAGCTCGATATTTTATTTACAAAAAAAGTTCTTAGGTTCAAAAAAACATTCAGTGAACTGAAAAACTGTCGTCGGTAATATAGTATTTAGCTGTGTCACATGCCCTTAAAAATTTCTTAAATTCATAAAAACTGTGATTATTAATCATAATTTCATAAAAAGAGTTTTTCTATGATTTTGAACATTTGTATTCTCTAGATCATAAATAAACTATTTCAAAAATTGCTAAAATTTAAAACTGATTATTAATCACAAATTCAGAAAAACTATTAACAATTTTTTTACTTTTTAAAAAATTTTGACAATTTAAAAAAACTATTATTACTATTCATTGTTTCATAAAAATAGTTTTTCTACAATTTTGAGTATTTATCTTCTCAAAATAATAGAAAAACATTTTTTTAATTCTAAAATTTAGAAAAAGTGAACAAATTTTAAAAATAGTTTTTTTAAAATATCTAAAATTTAGAATAACTATGATTATTAATCATTTTCATAAAAAATAGTTTTTCTAGAATTTTGAGCATTTGTATTCTCAAAATCATAGAGAATCTATTTTAAAAATTCCTACAATTTAGAGAAACTTTGATTATTATTCATAGTTTCATAAAAATAGTTTTTCTATTGTTTTATGCATTTGTATTCTCAAAATAATTTTAAAAAAACTATTTAACAAATTTTTCAAATTTAGAAATACTATGATTATTAATCATAATTTCAACAAATATTTTTTCATAAAAAATAGTTTTTTCAACTTTAAAAAATATCTAAAACTTAGAAAAACTATCATTATTAATCATAGTTACATAAAAGTAGTTTTTATATGATTATGAGCATTTGTATTATCAAAATCATAGAAAATCTATTTAAAAACTTTAGAACATTTTTAAAAAAAATTTAATTAAAAAAAAACTAAGATTATTAATCAGTGGAAGCTTCTAATGTGTCCCCTAAGGGTTTACATTTTTCTTACACCTTCTTTATTCCTTTACACACCCTCCACACACTTACTTGGTGGTGG
>NC_046659.1:104925916-104936991 GCF_010883055.1 Belonocnema kinseyi
CTAATCTTCTTTCGATCTCACTGAGTCTTTTCTTCAATCTTTCATTCTCACTTCGGACGTTCTTTTCATTCCCTTGAACTATTTCCTCATTTTCTGTTTTCCTCCATATGCTCATTCCTAATTCCTAGACTGGATACCCCCTCTTCCAACTGTTTTATTTCTCTAGATCTCTGTTCGTCAACCTCTCTTTGTCTATTCTCAATGCTCTCTAGCTTACCCCAAACCTTGTCTTTCTCCTCCTTCCAACGTTTATCCCATTCTTCCCATTTTTCTCTGACCTTTTTCACTTCCCCCCTTACATCGGTTCCCTGCGTATTCATATCCCTATTAATTTCATCTAATCTCTTTCTTGTCTCCTCTCTAAAGCCTTTAATGAGAGATTCCAATTTTTCAAACATCCCCCCTCTCTCTGGTGTTTTCCTTTTAATTCTAACTCTCTTGTTCTCCTGGTCCCTTTCTACCTCATCTTCCCCAGCCACTCTTTTCCTTTTTCCTCCCCTTCACTGCTAGTCGCGCTTGCCTTTTTTGCCATTCGTTCAGACTTCTGTTCGAACCCGCGTTGCCTAGCGTCCAGTAACTGTTGCCCTCTGGCGCCAGTTTGTGGACTTCGCGTCGTCGGCATCCTACCTTACCCAATGCTCTATGACGTTTCCCGCCTTTATTTCCCACCTCTTGCCCCCCTGACCAAGCAACTATTTTTTCACTCCTAACCTCAAAAACTTCACACGCTCCAAATTTTCACTTCAAACCACTCACTTTCACCCTTCACACCTTTGCCTTCACTCACCCTTCTTCCTTTACACTCGATCTCCGTACTTTCTGCCTTTTCTGCATCCACTCACCCTTATTTCCTCCACCAAAGCCAAAAATACACCACTTGACAAAAAGAGTTCTTTCGCGATCGGTACCGGAAACGGAAGCCTATTTTTATTTTATATAAAATTTTTATTTATTTTTTTTAAATTAATTTTTAACAAAGAAGTTTATTTTTGCACCTAAAAGTTAAATATTTAATCGTAAAAGATTAGTTCTCAACAACATTTTTATTTACTTTTAATTTTAATTTTATATAAAATGTTTATTTATTTTTAAAAATTAATTTTGAAGAAATAAGTTCATTTTTGAACCTAAAAGTTGAATTTTCAATCATAAAAAATTAATTCTCAACAATTGTAATCTATTTTTAATTTTTATTTTATATAAAATTTTTATTTATTTTTTTTTAAATAAATTTTTAACAAAGAAGTTCATTTTTGCACCTAAAAGTTAAATGTTTAATCGCAAAAGATTACTTCTCAACAAAATTTTTATTTATTTTTACTTTTGATTTTATATTACATTTTATTTATTTTTTGAAATTAATTTTTAACAAATAAGTTCATTTTGGAACGTAAAAGTTGAATTTTTAATCATAAAAAATTAATTCGCAACAAATTTGTAATTAATTTTTAACAAAGAAGTTCATTTTTAAACCTAAAAGTTAAATTTTTAATCATAAAAAATTTATTCTCAATAAATTTGTAATTTCTTTTTAATTTTTTTTGTATAAAAAATTTTTTATTTTTAAAAATTATGTTTTAACAAAGAATTTCATTTTGGAACCTAAAAGTTAAATTTTTAATCATAAAAAATAATTCTCAACAAATTTTCGTTTTATATTACACTTTTATTTATTTTTTAAAATTAATTTTTAACATAGAAGTTCATTTTTGAATCTAAAAGTTGAATTTTTAATCATATAAGATTAATTTTTAACAAATTTTCATTTAATTTTTAATTTTTATTTTATATTAAATTTTTATTTCTTTTTTAAAATTATTTTTTAACAAAGAAGTTCATTTTCGAATCTAAAAGTCGAGAGGAAAACGTTTTTCGATTGACAAAACTTTTCTAAGTGCTAATATTTAAACAATTTTCAAAAACTACAAAAAAACAGGTTTTTACAGTTCGCAAGGTGGTTCCTGGACCGGGAAATGACCGCAAATTTTAAGAGACCGGGAAAACCCGGGAAATGGTAGTACATTTATTTTTTGACCGGTAATTTTATAAATTTTTAGAAAAAAAAATCTTTCCAGGTTTAATTTTAACTGATTTTAGAAATAATTAGTTGAATTGTTATCTTTTTCAAATATCAGGGTGGTGAATTTAACGGAAATTTAATTTAAATTAATCTTCATTGTTGAAAATACATTTTTTTTTATAAAATTCATTTTAGTTGAAAATTTGAATGTCCATTTTTGGATGAAAATTGATCTTATCTTGCTCAAAATTCAACAACTTTGATGAAAAATGATCTATTTCAATTGAAAATTCAACTTTTTTTTGTTAAAAATTAATTTTTTTAGTTGACAATTCATCATATTAATTAAAAATTTATTTTTTTGGTTGAAATATGATAATATTTGATTGAAAACTTGTCTTTTTCATTAGATTAAAAGGAATTTTTTGCCGAAAATGCAACGATTTCGTTCAAAATTTGTTTCTGTTTTGGTTGAAAATGATTTTGTTTTTTAAACTCAAAATTGAAATATTATTTCAATTGAATATTCCATAATTTGAGATCAAAATAAATATCTTTGGTTAAACATTCATTTTTTGACTAAAAATGTAACTATTCATTTTTTGTTTGAAAATTATCTTTTTTTAGTTTAAAATTCATATTTTTTGATAAAAATTAATCACCTTGGTTGAAAATTCATCTTTTTGGTCAAGAAATTAAATTATTCTAGTTTAAGATTTATTATTTCAGTTGAAAATTCATCTTTATGGTTGAAAATTAAACTATCCCAGTTAACGATTTTCAGTTTCAGTTGAAAAATTATGACTTCGTTTAAAAATGTAACTATTTTTTGTGTGAAAAGTAATTTTTTTACTGAAAATTTAACTTATTTTAATTGAATATACAATATTTTTAGTTGAAAATTCTGTTATTTGGTTAAACTTTTTTTTTTACTTAAAATTTAATTATTTATGTTTTGGTTGACAGTTTATCTTTTTCTATTAAAAATTGGTTTTTTTCTTGTTAAAATTTAACAATTTCAGTTGTAGATTTATCAGATAGGTTGAAAATTGAACTATTTTCTTTAAAATCCCTTTTTTCTTCGTTAAAAGATTATATTTTTTAGTGGAAAATTTAAGTATTGGTTTCGAAATTAATTTATTAATTAAAATAAAATAAATAAATTAATTTTTTTTAAATTTATTAAAATAAATTTTTGCATTTAGCGGCAAATATGAATTAAGTACATTTTTAACCAAATTGTAGAAATTTTAACCCAAAGAGATGAATTCTGAACCAAAAATATAGTAGTAACTTTTCAATTAAAAAGAATTAATTTTCAACCAAAAATAGTTGTTTTCTTCTATTGGGTTATATTAATCGTAATTAACTTAATTTTTTATATTTTTTTAAAATAAAAATGTTGAATAAAAATTTATTTTAATTTTTTTTTAAATTTATTTAATAATATTTAAATTAATAATAATAACTGAAATTTTCAAGACATTTCTTTGCATGTTGCGCAGGTTTCAGAAGTCTCTGGACATCTAGGGCTTTACTCTCTGAACAGTCAAAAAATGCCTCCACCGATGAAACGAGTTCAAACAGCGAAAGCGAGGAAGATTATGAAAAGAATATAAAATCAAAAATCCTGAGTGCTTCTCTAAAATTTGTCCACGATTATGGATGGAGCCAACAAGCAATCAGTGCAGGTACATAGAACAATTAAAAAAATCAATTTGGTTTTAAAAAGTTTAAATCGTCAAAAAAAACTCAAAATGATTATATTTATTGGTAATAGCACTGAAAAGTTTTTTTTTGCTAACAAAATTCGCACATTTGGCAAGTTGATTGCAAATTTTCACATTTTTTTGGTAGTATTTAACATTTCAAAAAATGAAATTTTGTTAATTTGTACTAAAAGTTGCAAAAATATTTTTTTCCCCTTTATTTTCTGTTTTTGATGGCGTTTAAGTTTCAAACAAAATTTTCTTGTTTTACGCATCCTGAAATATGATTCTGGAAATGAAAATAAAAATAAAAACAAATTTCGTTTGAATTTGCATAAAATTCCCTCTATTTTGGATAAAATTTATATAAAAAAATGTGTCAAAGGGCTGATTAATTTCGAAATCTTTTAAAATTTTATTAAAATTTTTGAAATATCTATAATCTAGATGGTATTTTGATTATTTTGCAATATTTATAATATTCACGTTTACAAAATTCTAAATTTTTATTTAATCATTTTTTTTAGCTTCGATTATAATTTATCATTAAAAATAAAAGCGATTTATTCGCAGATTGATTAAATTATGAATTGAATTGAATCGAAGTACAATATACCATAATTATAATAGACGAAAAAATATTTAATAAGACAAATCCTAGTTTTAAGAATTATCAGATTATCAAATAATGTTTTTTTCAGATTCAAGGAATTCAATTCTTTCATTTTTTCTAAACCCATAAATTTGAATAATAATTTTTAAAAATTATTATTTTTTTAAATAAATTTTTAAATAAAATGATAAATATTTAAATGGAATACTTGAATTTTAAACAAAATAGATAAATTTATAACCAAGATGATTAATTTCTACAAAAGAACAACGAATTTTCAACAAAAAAAACATGCTTTTTAAACTAGAAATAATCAATTGTCAACCAAAAAATTGAATAGTTAAATGTTCAGTTAAAAAAATATGGTTCAACCAACATAAATGAATTTTGAACTAAAATGTTAAAATACTCAATTTGCAAGTTACATTTTCAGTTTAGAAAAATTTAATTTTCAACACAAAAAAAAACAATTTTCAAAAAAATAGTTACATTTTCAAATAAAGTGATGAATTTTCAACTAACAGTTAAATTTTAAGTTCAAACATTAATTTTCCACAAAAAAAATTGTTTTCAGCTAAAAAATATGAAATTTCAAACAAAGTTATGCATATTTAAATAAAATACTTGAATTACAAAAGTTACATTTTCAGTTACATGGTGAGTTTAAAAAATCAATTTCAAACGAAAAAAAAAACCGAAAAATTTTCTAAAACACAGTGAAAGTTTCAACTGTAGTTGTTTCAGTAAAAAATATTAATTTTGAGTTAAAGAAAAACGGATTTTCTATCAAACAGATTCAAAGAAAGTATTTTTTAACAAAAAAAAGATAAACGCTATACCAAATGCTTAAATTTTCATTCTAAAAAAGGATGATTTCTGAAAAAAATGTAGTAGTTCATATTTCAACCAAAAAAGAGTTTATTTTTTGATCAAAAGAGAAAAGTGGCAAACTATTGAATTTTTAATAAAAAAAGATAAATTTTTTACCAAGAAGATTGACTTAATGCAAAAAAAACGAATTTGCAACAAAAAACATGAATTTTTAAAGCAGATACTGGAATTTTCCAATTAAAACAATCAGTTTTTAACCAAAAATAGAATTTAAGAAAAAAAACATTTTTCTTCAATTTTATATTGCAATTAAAAAAAATAAATAATTAATTTTATTTTTCAATTGAGAAAAGGTTTTTTAGTCAAGAAATAAAAATTACAAACTGTTGAATTTTTGACTAAAAAGATATAAAAAATAAAAATAATATATTCATAATTAAAGAATTTTATTAAATTTAAAATCTTATTTGAGTATAAAATATTCCACTTTTAAAACATTCAATTAAAAAAAAAATTATTAGGAAAAAGAACAATTATATCTTATTTATTCATATTTAATATTTATACATATAAAATCAGTAATTATAAATTAAATATTCCAAACTAAATTTTAAACATTACAATTTTATTTGTTCTATTTAAAAAAAATAATGTTCAAGTCAAATTGTTGAATGTTTACTTATAAAGAACAATTGAACAACTATTTTTGTTAGAAAATATTCGAGATATTTAGAAGTTTTGAACAAATTCAAAATTATTTAAAAAATTTTAATGATCTCAAATAGTTTAAACGAAGTGTCTACGTTTACCGACACAAAAAATTTAGAAGCTTTTTAAGAATTTTGCCGAAAATTTTAAAAAAGATTCTTTTGTTTGAAAAATTAATTTTTGCAGGTTTTTAAAAAAATTTTTAGGGAAAATTCGAGCTATTTTAAAAAACGTTTAAAAGTTCTGAAAAAATAAAAAAATAAAATTTGAAAAAGTGTAAAACGACATTCGGATTATACAAGATTTTAAAGAATTTTAAGGATTTTTAAATCATTTAAAATTAAAATAATTTAACATACATACATTTTCAAATACATTTTCAAACAAGAAAATTAAATTTCTACCAAAAAAACTATTTTTCAACAAAGTGAATGAATTTCCAATCAAATAGTTGAATTTTGAACAAAAAAAATCAGTTTTCGGCCAAACTGATGAATTTTAAACAAATAATATAAATTTTCAATGAAAATTAACGAGTTTTCAATTTTTAAAAAAGTGATTCTTAAACTATAAAAGATAAATTTTTAACCAAAAATTGACTAGTTGAATTTTCAGTAAAAAAATTGTTTAACCAGATACTTGAATTTTTAAATAAGACGATAAATTTTGAAAAAGAAACAAAATAATTCAATTTTCAGTGAAAAATATTAATTAAATTATTAAAATTTTCAACCAAGTAATGATTTTTCAGGCAAGAGAGAAAAAATTGCAAACTATTACATTTTTATTAAAAATAAACTTTTCACCAAGAACATTAATTTTATATATAAAAAAACAAATTTTCAGTGAAAAAGAATTGGTTTAAAATTTAAAAAAAAGACGAATTTTATTTATTTTTATAAATGAAGAATCATTGTTCACCGATTTTATATTGTAATTAAAAGAAAAAAATTAGCCATGACCAAGAATTTAGAAATTTTCATAAAACAAAAAAACTGTCCAATTTTGATTTCAACCACTTTTTAAATTTAAAAAATTTTTAATTTTAGATTTTTAATTTTTAAGCGTACATTTTTAATTTAAATAATTTAAAAATTCAGTTCCAAAGAGTTCAATAATTAAAAATTAGAAGCGTTTGGAATCCAAGTTCTAGGATTACAATTATTTTTAGTTGATTCGGAATTAATTAAAAATTTTAGATTTTTCAGATTTTAACGTTAAAAATTAAACTGTTTATTTGGAATATCTTATTAGTTAAACAAATATAAAGGTTCGATTGAAATTTATAAACTATTTTCAATTTTAAAATAACTTCAAAATAATTAATTATATTATTATTAATTGAATAGTAATTATTAATTAATTTTTATAATTATATAATTTTAATATGTTCATAGTTAAATAATTTTATTAAATTGAAATCAGAAAAGAAAAATTTATATAAGTAGTATATATTTAAAGAAATTTGTTTTTAATTCTGACAGGATTAAAAAACTATCTATAAGAAAAATTCGAGTCATTTTAAAAGATTTTTAAACGTTTTAAAAAATTTTTAATTTTAAAAAATATAAAACGACATGTCGACGTTTCAAGATTTTGAAGCATTCTAAGAATTTTTAAACTATTTAAAATTAAAATAATTTACGAAGTGTTTAGTTAATTACTCTCTCATTTATAACAGTTGAAACCAAAATTATTTGGCAGGATATTTCAATAAAAAAAGTTACATTTTTTATCAAAAACAGTGTAATTCTATCAAAAAATACGACTTTTCAACCCTATTTGAATTTTTAAGCAAAAAGAGTTTTCAATCAAGAGAGAAAAAATTACAAACTGTTAATATCAAGCGGATTACTTTTATAACAAGAAAAAAGTTCAACAAAATACATAAATTTTCAACCAGATATTTGAATTTTCAAATAAAAACAATCAATTTCCAGCTAACAGCGCAATAATTTAATTTTCAGTAAAAAAAATGCATTTCAAATTTAAAAAAAAAACTAAGTTTATTGGTTTTTATAAACGGAAAATCATTGTTCTTCAATTTTATATTGCAATTAAAAAAAATTAATTTGAATTTTCAACCAAGAAAAGATTTTTCAGTGACGGCAAATACAATTGCAAACTGTTGAATTTTTAAACAAAATGGTGAATTTTTTACCAAGAATTTTATTTATTTTTATAAATGGAGAATCGTTCTTAATGGATTTTATATTGCAATTTTAAAAATTAAGCATGACCGAGAATTTATTTCAACCACTTTTTAAATAATTATTTTAATTTTTATATTTTTAATGATGATATAATTCAGTTTAGAATGCGTAATTCCATAATATTTTACTTTAAAAAATTTCCATTTTACTGAATAATAATTGATTTTAAAAGACGATTCGAAATCAGTTTACAATTTTAGAATTTCCAGATTTTAACGTTAAAAATTTAATTGTTTCATAACTTCAACATAATATATTTATAATCAAAGGCTTTTATTGAATTAAAAATATTATTTCTGTCTAAAATATTCGATTGCAAGCCATTCATTTTGAATTTTTTTAATTAAGAAAAAGAACCAAACGTAGATTTTCGCAGATTTTGAACAAAAAATTTAGAATCTTTTAAAGAATTTTGAAAAGCTTCGGAAGAATAAAAAAAATTTCCTAGGAAATTTAAAAATGATTTATTTCTTTTGAAAAATTAATTTAAAGAGAATATTTAAAAAGATTTGCGAAAAGTGGGACGACTGAAACATCGCGAAAAATAAAATTCCCGAATAATAAAATGGTCAAAAAATAAAAATACCGAATTGGAAAATTCCCGAAAATTAAAATTCGCCAATTATAAAAATGCCGAAAAATAAAAATACCCAATTGGAAAATTCTTGAATAATAAAATTCACGACAGTGCAAAATTCACGAATAATAAAATTGCCGAAAAATAAAAATACCGAATTGGAAAATTCCCGAATAATAAAATTCTCGAATAAAAAAAAAGTCCCGAATTTAAAAATTCCCGGCAGTTAATAATATTACCAAAATGGAAAATCTCGAGTAATAAAACTCCTGACAGAAAATTTCCGAATTATAAAATATCCAAATTGAAAAATTCTCGAAATTAAAAAATTACAATTTTTTTTATATTTAAGTTTTATTGATTACAAATGCAATAATGAAATATTATTTTTACGAATTATTTTTAATGTTTAATTTTGGGAATTTTACAAATGGGACGACTGAAAAATCCCGAAAAATAAAATTCCCCACACTGTATATTTTCCGAAAAATAAAAATACCGAATTGGAAAATTGCCGAATATTAAAATCCCCGAAAAATAAAATTGCCGGAAAATAAAAATACCGAATTGAAAAATTCCCGAATAATGAAATTCTCAAATAATAAAAATCCCGAATTATAAAATTCCCGAAATGGAAAATTCTCGAATAATAAAATCCCATTATAAAAAATTGGCGAATTATAAAATGTCAGAATTAGAAGACTTCTAAATTGTCAAATTCCCAAAATTAAATATTAAAAATAACTTGTAAAAATAATATTTCATTATTGTATTTGTAATCAGTAAAACTTATTTACAAGAAAATGGTAATTTTTTAATTTCGGGAATTTTTCAATCTGGATATTTTATATTTCGGAAATTTTCTGTCAGAAATTTCATTATTCGGGTATTTTCCAATTCGCTAATGTTATTAAGACGACTGAAAAATCCCGAAAAGTAAAATTTCCTAATATTAAAATTCGTTAATAATAAAATTGCCGAATTGCCCATATGTTTTGTTGATTAGAAATACAATAATGATTTTTTTTAAAATGATTTTTAATGTCTAAATTTTTTTAAATTATTGCTTGAATTTAAAATAACAATAATTTTAAATGAAATAATTTAAAAAAAATCATTATTGTATTTATAATAAATAAAAAATATTTATAAAAAATTGTAATTGTTTAAATTCGGGAATTTTATTATTCAGAAGTTTTCCAAATCGGTAATATTATAAACGGTTGTGAATTTTATTGTTTGGGAATTTTATAATTCGGGTTTTTTATTAATTGAGAATTTTATTATTCGGGAATTTTCCAATTCGGTATTATTATTTTTCGGCAATTTTTATTATTAGCCAATTTTAATATTCAGAAAATTGGGACGACTGAAAAATCCCGAAAAATAAAATTCCCGACACAGTAAAATTCCCCAATTAGAAAATCCCCGAATAATCAAATTGCTGAAAAATAAAAATACCGAATTGGAAAATTCCCGAATAATAAAGTTCCCGATAGTTTATAATATTACCGATCTGGAAAATTTCCGAATAATAAAATTCCCAAAAGAAAATTGCCGATTTATAAAATATCCGAATTGGAAATTTCCCGAATTTTAACAATTAGAAGTTTTTATAAATATATTTGATTGATTAAAAACACAACAATAAGATATTGGTTTCAAAAATAATTTTTAACATTTAAAATTTCCAAGCTTATTTTTTGAATTAAAAATAGCAATAATTTTAAATAAAATATTTGTAGATAACGTATGTTTTTTTAATGTATATAATCTTATATTTCGATTCTGTTTGAAAAACGTTACAAGGTACGTAGAAAATCTAACGAGAATTTTGTTCCAAGCGCATGTTTTCAAAAATAAGGAAGGTGATGCAAAAATTTATTTCAACATTGAAAGAAAAAATAATGACACACATTTTGACGCTTTTTTGAAAATGTGCATAGAATTTGAAAAAAAAATACAAAAAGCGTTAGCAAAAATTGAATTTTAAATTAATATATATATATATATATATATGTGTGTGTGTGTGTGTAAAAGGGGCTATGTAAGCGGAACGCCTACTCTACCACAGCGTGATTCAGTTGCTCCGTCCACCCCAAGGTCACGAGATCCCGCCGATCCATCGCATTGAATCCATTTTCATTGGCTCCCCCAGCTCTAGATTGGTCGGCATTGTTGGCCGACCCATTGTCGGGAGCCCTGCGCGTTCTGTTGTTTTGAACCGCACTTACTACAACTATGTTTGGTGTTGTCATTGTTGTTCCCAGGAAAAGCTAGGGAAAGGGGTTCGTCCATCCTTGTAGAGCCCCGCATGCAAGGATAAGGCTGCGTACTCTGAGAGGTCGCCCGGTATCCCAGAGTCACGGTTCTAGACACCTCACCCAGGTGCCATTCAGCTTTC
>NC_046659.1:104937091-104998905 GCF_010883055.1 Belonocnema kinseyi
TCACTCCGTGTTCTTAGGGTGCACGAGGCTTTTGCTGGATCGTCGTATTGATTCCTTTACAGACTGTAACCACTTATCTCACGGTTGTGAGACGTGGTTATGACTGAAATTTTACCGCGATTTCGCTGGAAGCGGGTGCAATTTTTCAGATTAGCACCCTGCTCCCGGCGTAATCCTGCGGTTGTCCTTATGACAAATTTTTAATTATATATATATTAATTTAAAATTTAATTTTTACTAACGCTTTTTGTATTTTTCTTTCAATGTAGAATTAAATTTTTGTATCGCTTTCCCTATTTTTGAAAAAGTGCGCTTGAAACAAAAATCTCATTAAATTTTAAATGTTAAAAATAATTTTTGAAACTAATGTCGTATTGTTGTATTTGTAAACAATAAAATATATTTATAAAAAATTCTAATTGTTGAAATTCGGGAATTTTCCAATTTTGATATTTTATAAATCTGCAATTTTCTGTCGCGAATTTTATTATTCGGGAATTTTGCAATTCGGGAATTTTATAATTCTGAAACTTTATTATTCGACAATTTTATTATTCGGGAATTTTCAAATTGGGTATTTTTATTTTTCGGCAATTTTATTATTGGTGAATTTTATTTTTCGGCAATTTTCCAATTCGGTGTTTTTATTTTTCGGTAATTTTATTATTCGTGTATTTTATTATTTGGGAATTTTCGAAATCGATATTTTTATTTTTCGGAAATTTTATTATTCGCGAATTTGATTAATCGAGAATTTTCTAATTCGGGAATTTTACAGTGTCGGGAATTTTATTTTTCGGAATTTTTCAGTCGTCCCAGAAAATTGCCAATTCGGTATTTTTATTTTTCGGCAATTTTACTATTCGGGAATTTTATTTTTCGGGATTTTTCAGTCGTCCCAATAACATTAACGAATTGGAAAATTCCCAAAAAATGAAATTCTCGAATAATAAAAATCCCGAATTATAAAATTTCCAAAATGGAAAATTTCCGAATAATAAAATTCCCTACCAAAAATTGGCGAATTATAAAATATCCGAATTAGAACATTTCTGAATTGTAAAGTTTCCGAAATTAAGCATTAAAAATAACTTGTATAAATAATATTTCATTATTGTATTTGTAATCAATAAAACTTATTTACAAAAAATTATAATTTTTTAATTTTGGCAATTTTTCAATTGGGATATTTTATAATTCGGAAATTTTCTGTCAAGAATTTAATTATTCGGGAATTTTCCAATTCGGTAATATTATTAACTGCCGGGAATTTAATTATTCTGGAATTTTCAAATTTAGGAATTTTTTTATTCGCGAATTTTCTAATTCGGAAATTTTACAGCATCGGTATTTTTCAGTCGTCCCCAAAAAGTATGAAAAGTAGATGTAGAGAATTTTAAGAAATTTGTTTGTAATTCTGACTGGATTTAAAAAATATTTCTAGGAAAAATTCGAGTCATTTTAAAAGATCTTTCAAGATTTTGAAGCATTTTAAGGATTTTTAAACTATTTAAAATTAAAATTAAATTAATTTTTGATTTAAAAAGTAAATTAAAAAAATGTAGTTTTTCAATTCTTCAGCTTTTTAGTGTAAAATTATTGAGGATTTGAATAGAAAATTTTGGAATTAAAAAACAAAACAAACTTTAAAACCAGGCGCGGAATCGATCGGATATCCAGGAGTGGTTCATGGAATGTTTCGAAACGGAGGTGCGGACTTGGTCCAGCATTTTTACTCATCATGCAATCAAGAATTAAGTAAAAAGCTGAAAAATAAGGCTTTGGCGATCGACGCAGATCCCGAGAGAGCAAAAAAAACACCGGAAGTTCAGGTCCGAGAGGCGGTTGAAGATAGACTGAGGATGTTGGTGCCTTATAAAAAATCCTGGCCTCAGGCGATGGCTCTGATGGCTTTACCTCCAAATGTTCCAACATCCTTGGCTAATTTGCTCACTCTGGTTGACGATATTTGTTACTATTCTGGTGACAGATCCGTTGATGTGAGTTTATTTTTTCTATTTGAATTTTTTTTAAGGGGCGTCACGGATTCAAATTATAGAAAAAAAAATTCCGTGACAATTCAAATATTTTTTGCAAATTTTTAAACAATTGACTAGGAATATTGATAAAGTTTTGCGAATTTATTATAAATGTTTTTTGTAGGTTTCTTGGGATTTAATTAATAAGTTTTATTTAGAAAGATTTGAGACATTTTTTTTAAGCTTATTAGCACCATCGATTCATTAAATAATTTAATAGTACTAAAGACACAATAATAATCAATTTAATTTTTAATTTATTTTTCTTATACTTTAAATTCAGTGCAGCTTTATGTAAAATTAATGTGAGTTCTATATTCGATTGAATTTAAACCGCTTAAAATTACTAAATTTTTGGTAAAAATTTGAATTTTTAAGAAGATAGATAAATTTTTAACCAAAAACATTAATTTTCTTTAAAAACATAATTTTAAAATAAAATAAATGAGTTTTTAAAGAAATAGTTGAATTTTCAAATAAAAAAAGGCGAATTTTCAAACATTTTGTTTAATTTTCTACGTCCAAAAATTTCGACAAAAGTGATGAGTTTTATACCAAAAAGACGAATTTTTAACATTAGTGTTTCACTTTTAACCAAAATCTAGAATTTTCAAATTAAATAATGAATATTTGACAGAAATACATGAATTTTCAACAAAATATATGAATTTTCAAATAAAAAAGATTAATTTTAAACTAAAAAAATTGCAAATTTTCAACCATTTAGTTGAATTTTGAAATTGAAATATCCGTTTTCATCCAGAAATAGAATAATTACATTTCCAGTTGAAAAAGTTAATTTTCTACAAAAAAAAAGACAATTTTAAAAAAAATAAATAAAAGTTTTATAGAAAAAGTTAAACTTTAAACTAAAAAAATTGCAAATTTTCAACCATTTAGTTGAATTTTGAAATAAAAAGCTGAAAAAGTTCATTTTCCAGAAAAAAAGACCATTTTTAAACAAAATAAATTAATTTTTAAATGAAAAGTTGAATTTTCAACAACAAAAAATGCAAATTTTCAATTATTTAGTGGAATTTTAAACTAAAAAGAACAGTTTTCAACCAAAAATAAAAAAATAATTATTTTTCCAGTTAAAAAAATTAATTTTCCAAAAAAAGGCCATTTTTAAATAAAATAAATGAATTTTTAACAAAAAAAATTCAAATTTTCAACTATTTAGTTCAATTTTGAACTAAAAAGAACCGTAATTTATTGTAAAACTATAATTATTAAATGTTCTCTAAAAAAAAATTAATTTTCTACGCTCTAAAATTTCAACAAAAATGATGAATTTTAAACCAAAAATGTTTCAGTTTTCACCAAAAACTAGAATTTTCAACTAAAATAATGAATATTTGTCAGAATTAAAGAATTTTTCAACGAAATAGATAAATTTTCAACTAAAAAAGATGAATTTCAAACTAAAAAAGACAGATTTTTAAAAATATAGTTAAAGTTTGAAATTAAAATATACGTTTTCAACCAGAAACAGAATAATTACATTTCCAGTTGAAAAACTTATTTTTCTACAAAAAAAAGGACAATTAAAAAAAAAGAAAAGTTTTATAGAAAAAGTTAAATTTTCAACTAAAAAAATTGCAAATTTTCAGCCATTTAGTTGAATTTTGAAATAAAAAGTTGAAAAAGTTGAATTTTCAATAACAAGCAATAAAAATTTTCAACTCTTTATTTCAATTTTGAACTGAAAAGAACAGTTTTCAACCCAAACTGTAATAATTAAATTTTCTGTTGAAAAAATTAATTTTCTACTCACAAAAAATTCAATAAAAGCGATGAATTTTGAACCAAAAGGACGAATTTTTAACCTTAGTGTTTCACTTCTAACCAAAAACTAGAATTTTTAACTTAATGAATATTCAACAGAAATGCATGAATTTTCAACGAAATTTATGAATTTTAAACTAAAAAAGACACAATTTCAACGATATAATTCAAATTTGAAATTAAAATATCCATTTTCAACCAGAAATAGAAAAATTATTATTTTTCCAGTTGAAAAAATTAATTTTCTGCAAAAAAAGACCATTTTCAAAAAAAAATAAATGAAGTTTTAACAACAAAAATGCAAATTTTCAACCATTTAGTTGAATTTTGAACTAAGAAGAACAGTTTTCAACCGAAAGTGTAATAATTAAATTTTCATTTGGAAAAAAATTAACTTTCTACATAAAAATGTCAACAAAAGTAATGAATTTTAAACCAAAAAGATGAATTTTTAACAAAAATGTTTCACTTTCAACCAAAAACTAGAATTTTCAACTAAAATAGAAAATTTTTCAACGATATAGTTAAAATTTGTAATTAAAATAGCCGTTTTCAAACTTAAAAATAATAGAGCTGTTACGTTATTTAAGTACGGCCCCTAATTAATTACAACATTAAAATTAAAGAAATTTAAATGATATTAAAATCAAATTTAAAATCTTATTTAACGTTCAATAATCAAATTATTGCGCAGAATTCCTAAAAATAAAACCAAGAATCTCAAGGCCAAATTTGGACAACCACCATAAAATATTCCTATGGAAATTTGAAAAAAGATGACAATTTTTTCCTAAAAAAAGAGAAAAAAAAATGTTTTTTTTTTAACAAAAATAAAAAAGAAGAAATAAAAATGAGAATTACAAAAAAATGTTTTTTTTATTGTGATTTGATAGATAGTAAAAAGAAAAGAAAGAATATCTGGTTGGTTGCCTTTTCAGTTTTCTTTCCTCTTTTATTTTCGTCCAAAAAAAAAGAAAAAAATTATTTTCTTGTATTTTTTTGTACGAAAAACTTGTTATCTCTTTTCCAAATTTCCATATGGTAGTTTTAAAAATTAATTCGTTATTAATAAAAAAAAATAAATAAATAAATAAAAAATTAATCTGGAAGTCTTTTCTGCGGAATGCATTATTTGGCAGTTCAACTGGTACACGCGGAGAGTAGTCTTGGCAGGAATTTACAAAACCACGGAACTCTACCTGCTGCAGGACAGCAGTGAGGATCAGAAGCAAACCTGGAAATTTTTGGAAAGACGAATTGAGGACGCTGTTCAACTTCGCCGGGTTCTTTCTATTCCGGGCGATATGCCACCGCCAGATCAAGCCTTCAGCAAAGCGTCTGAAGCTGCAAGTGCGGCATTCACAACGGTCAGTAAAAGTTCTTCTTCACTCATTTACGTCACTTTTTTTTTGAAAATTCGCAAAAACTTTTTCCTGAAGATTATATATTTTTTAGTTATGAATTTGATTATTTCGTTGAAAATTTAACAATTTTCTTGAAAAGGCTTCTTTTTTGGTTGCGAATTCAACTTTTTGTTTAAAAAATTCTTCTTTTTTAGTTGTAAATGCCAAATTTTGATTCGGAATTCTTGAGTTTTGTTAAAAATTCGCCTTTTTTGGTAATAAATTAGTCTTTTTATTCGAAATTTTTTTTTTAGTTGACAATTAAACTCTTTGATTCAGAATTCTTGAGTTTTGTCAAAAATTAATCAAAAATTAATTTAGTTAAAAATTAAACTTTTTGATTGAGAAGTCTTGAATTTTGTTGTAAATTAATCGTTTTCGGTAGTATATTAATTTTGTATTCTTCAAAAAAAATTTTTTAGTTGAAAATTTAACTTCTGCATTGAGAATTCTCGAATTTTTATAAAAATTCATCTCTGTTAGTTTACAATGAACCTTTTTGTGTAAAAATTCTTGAATTGTATTAAAAATTCGTCTTTTTTGGTAATAGATTAATTTTTTTGTTTAACAAGTCTAGAATTTTGTTAAAAATTCGTTTTTCTTTTGTAGTAAATTAATTTTTTTGTTTGAAAATTCTTTTTTAATTGAAAATTAAACTTTTTGTTTGAGAATTCTGGAATTGTATTAAAAATTTTTTTGTTTTGGTAACAATTTAATCTTTTTTTTAATTAATACTTTTCAGTTTAAATTTTTAATTTTTGGTTTAGAATTCTTGAATTTTGTTAAAGATTCGACTTTTATGGTAGTAGATTAAATTTTTTTTTTCTTCAAAAATTCTTTTTTAGAAGAAAATTCAACTTCTGGCTTGAGGATTCTCGAATTTTGATAAAAATTCATCTTTGTTAGTTAACAATTAAACTTTTTGGTTGAGAATTCATGATTTTATTAAAAATTCGTCTTTTTTCGTCCTAGATTAATTTTCTTCTTTAGCAATTCTTGAATTTTGTTTAAAAATCTTAAATTTTGTTAAAAATTCGTTTGTTTTTTTTTTTTGTAGTAAATAAATTTTTTTATTGAAAAATTCTTTTTTTGGTTGAAAATTAAAAATTTGTGTTTTTTGGTAGTGATTTTTTTAAAATTATTCTTTATTAGATATCAAATTAATTTTCTGTTTTAGAATGCTTGAATTTTGTTCAAAATTAAACTTTCTGATTCACAATTCTTGAGTTTTGTTAAAAATTAATCGTTTTTAGTTAAAAATTAAACTTTTTTATTGAGAATTCTTGAATTTTGTTAATAATTCGTCTTTTCGGTAGTAGATTAATTTTGTTGTTTAACAATTCTTGAATTTTGTTAAAAATTCGTTTTTCTTTTGTAGTAAATTAATTTTTTTGTTAAAAAATTATTTTTTAGTTAAAAATTGAAAATTTGTCTTTTTTGGTAGTAAATTAATTTTTTTTAAATTATTCTTTATAGATAACAAATTAAATTTTGGTCTTAGAATTCTTGAGTTTTGTTAAAAAATCATAAATTTTGTTGAAAATTAGTTGTTTTTTTTTTGTAGTAAATTAATTTTTTTATTTAAAAATTCTTTTTTAGTTGAAAATTTGTCTTTTTTGGTAGTGAATTAATTTTTTTTAATTATTCTTTATTAGATAGCAAATTCAATTTTTGTTTTAGAATACTTGAAGTTTGTTGAAAATTCGGCTTTTTTGGTACCAAGACACTATTTTTTTAAAATTTTTCCTTTTCAGTTAAACGTTTAAATTTTTAGTTTAGATTTCTTGAATTTTGTTAAAAATTCGTCTTTTTGATAGTAAATTAATCTTTTTTTTTTAATTTATCATTGTGAGTTAAAACATTTAATTTTTGATTTCAAATTCTTCATTTTGTTAATAATTGGTCTTTTCTTAGTAGTAAATTAATTTGATTTTATTTCTTCTTTTTTAGTTAAAAAATTAAATTTTTTATTTAGAATTGAAAATTCAATATCTGGATTGAGAATTCTCGAATTTTGATAGTAATGCATCTTTGTTAGTTAACAATTAACTTTTTTGTTGATAATTCTTGAAAAATTTTTGGTTCAGAATTTTTGAATTATGTTAAAAATTTGTCTTTTTTGGTAGCAAATTAATCTTTTTGTTAAAAAAAAATATTTCTTTAGTTGCAAATTCAACTTTTTGGTTTAGAATTTTTTAATTGTTCTATTTTTAAAATGTTTAACTTTTAAGTGAAATTGTTCAATTTCTACGTATAAATAACAATTAAACACTTATTATTTGTAGAAAAAAAATTGAGTAATTCTAAAAGATATTTAAATATTTAAATAAAATAAATAGATATTTAAAAGATAAATTAAAAAAAAAAGATTAATTTATTATAAAAAAGACGAATTTTGAACAAAATTCAAGAATTCTCAATCAAAAACTTTGATTGTTAACTAACAAAGATGAATTTTTATCAAAATTTGAGAATTTTCAATCCAGAAGTTGAATTTTCAACCAAAAAAGAATTTTTGAAGAAAAAAAAAATCAATTTACTATCAAAAAGACGAATTTTAAACAAAATCAAGAATTCTCAATTAAAAAGTTTAATTTTTAACTAAAAACGATTAATTTTTTAACAAAACTCAAGAATTCTGAATCAAAAAGTTTAATTTTTAACTAAATAAGAAGAGTTTTCAAAACAAAAAAATACTTTAATACCAAAAAAACACGAATTTTTAACAAAATTCAAGAATTCTAATCCAAAAATGTAATTTGTTATCTAATAAAGAATAATTTTTAAACATTAATTTACTACCAAAAAAGAGAAATTTTTAATTTTCAACTAAAGAATTTTTAAACCAAAAAATTAATTTAATACAAAAAAAACGAATTTTTAACAAAATTCAAGATTTTTAAAATAAAGCTAAAGAATTTTGATCAACAAAATTAATCTAATACCAAACAAGTCGAATTTTTAATAAAATCAAGAATTTCTAAACCAAAAATTTAATTTTTTAACTGAAAAAGATAAATTTAAAAAAAACTAATTTACTATAAAAAAAAAGACGAATTTGGAACAGAATTCAAGAATTCTTAATCAAAAACTTTAATTTTTAACTCGTTTAAGACGAGTTTTTAATCAAGAAAAGACAAATTTTTCATACAATTAGAGAATTCTGAACCAAAAATTTGAATTTTCAACTAAGAAAGAAGAGTATCTAACCAAAAAGATTAATTTATTATCAAAAAGAACGAATTTTTAATAAGATTCAAGAATGTTGAACCAAAAGTCGAATATTTAACTAAAAAAGAAGAACTTAAAAAATTAATAAAAATTTACTACCAAAAGAGACGAATTTTGTACAAAATTCAAGAATTCTCAATCAAGAACTTTAATTTTTAACTAAAAAAGATAAATTAAAAAAAAAGATTATTTTACTATAAAAAAAGAGGAATTTAAAAAAAAACTCAAGAATTCTAAACCAAAAATTTAATTTTTTAACTGGTAAAGAATAATTAAACAAAATTAATTTACTAGCAAAAAAAGACAAATTTTAAAAAAAAAATCAAGACTTCTCAATCAAAAAGTTTAATTTTTAACTAAAAACGATTAATTTTTTAACAAAAATGCATTCTGAATCAAAATATTTAATTTTTAACTGAATAAGAAGAGTTTTTAAAGAAAAAAAATACTTTACCACGAAAAAGGACGAATTTTTAACAAAACTCAAGACTTCTGAATCAAAATATTGAATTTTCAACTTCACTTTGAGTTTATTTTTTATAACTTCAAATGGAAAACTGTTTAAGCTTTAGAGTTTGAATTTTTTAATTTTATTGACCATGAAAAATGGGAATCAGGGAATATTTTTTTTTCCCTTAAAACGGCCACACCCTGTCAAAAATAATTAATAAATAAAATAATTAATAAATAAAATAATTAATAAATAAATAAATAATAATAATAATAAAATAAATATAATTAATTTTCTTATTTTCAGGCGCGGAATATACTTGGCTTGAACTGGAATAGGTGAAATGGAATTTCTAATAACTCTAGGATGATTACTAGTAATATGATTAAAGATAAGTAGAATTACCTGTAAAAAGTGGAACTATTTTTTGTAATAGTTCTCTTTGTAAAAAGTAGCTGTACACATTTTTCCAAACTCTGCACAGTTTTTGCAAATCAATAATCAGTCTTAATATATTTATTTAATTCCATAATCGACATGCAAACAGAATTGTACTTTAGTAAGTTTTTTTTTATCTAACGATGTACAGTATTAAATGCAACAGCAATTTACAACAATAAAATCGGTAATTATGGAATCTGATCGTCGATAATAAACACTTAAATGATTAAAAAACAATTTATCATCTGTCTACTTTGGAAATTCATGTTTCGCATTAAATGCTTCTAAATATACATTCGGCTCATTCATTCCATTTTTTTGCAGCTTCAACAATTGTTTATATTTTATATTTTATAATTATACAACTCACAATTTCTTCAATCAACGTACCCAAAAATATTTTTGTTTCGATTCGATTCAAAAATCAAAATTCATCTATCAGCATTAGGTGTCAAAAAAACAAAAAAATGTTTTGTCGAATTTTCTTTGTAGAGATAACTTTTCTAGAGTGGATAATAATTAATTAAGAGTGCAAATATAAGAAAAAAATTTTAATTTAATTTTAATTTGTGAACTCGTGTAGTGTTTTAACTGATAAAAATAATATAATTAATTATTTTTATATATATTAATATTTTTGAATTAATGATTATCCACTGTAGATAAGTTTCCCTTATGTCGTCCCAAAATTTACTCGAATCCACACAAAAAATCATTTTTTTTTTGTTTGTTTCATTATAAAATTATATTTAGAGATTTTGAAAGCTCCCTGAAGTTTAATACGTATTTTCTTGTCTTGATTTTTGTTAAAAATTAATCGTTTTTAGTTGAACATTAAACTTTTTAATTGAGAAGTCTTGAATTATGTGAAAAATTCGTCTTTTTTGGTAGTAAATTAATTTTTGTTTCTTCAAAAATTCTTTTTTAGTTGAAAATTCAACTTCTGGATTGAGAATTCTCGAATAATGATAGAAATTCATTTTTGTTAATTAACAATTAAACTTTTTGGTTGAGAATTCTTGAATTTTGTTAAAATTTCGTTTTCTTTTTGTTCGTAAATTAATATATTTTTCTATTCTTCTTTTTTAGTTAAAAAATTGAATGTATGATTTAGAATTCTTAAATTTTATTGAAAATTCGTCGTTTTTGGTAGTAGAATATATATATATTTTTTAATGCAACTTTTTCATTCAGAATTCTAGAATTTGTAACAAAATTAATATTTTTTAGTTAAAAGTTAAACTTTTTGGGTCAGAATTCTTGAATTATGTTAACAATTCGTCTTTTATTTTGGTAGAAATTTAATATTTTTGTTACCAAATTTTTTTTTAGGTGCAAATTCAACTTTTTGGTTCAGAATTCTCTAATTGTATTAAAATGTGTCTTTTCTTGTTATAAATTAACCTTTTTGTTTACAAATTCTTCTTTTTAGTTGAGATTTCAAGTTTTTGGTTCAGAATTCTTGAATTATGTGAAAAATTCATCTTTTTTGGTAGTAAATTAATATTTTTTTCTTCAAAAATTCTTTTTTAGTGAAAAATTCAACTTCTGGATTGAGAATTCTCGAATTTTAATAAAAGTTCATCTTTGTGAGTTAACAATTAAATTTTTCAATTTATCTTTTTTCAATTAAAAAATTTAATTTTCGGCTTGTAATTCTTGATTTTGTTAAAAATTCTTCTTTTTTGGTAGGAAATTAATTTTTTTGTTTAAAAAATCTTATTTCATTGAAAAATTCCACATTTTATTTAGAATTCTTGAGTTTTGTTAAAAATTCGTCTTTTTTGGTAGTAAATTAATTTTGTTGTGTAAAAATTCTTGAATTTTGTTAAGAAATCTTGAATTTTGTTAAAAATTCGTGCTTTCTTTGTAGCAAATTACTTTATTGTTTAAAAATTCTTCTTTTTAGTTGAGATTCCTAGTTTTTGGTTCAGAAGTCTTCAATTACGTAAACAATTCATCTTTTTTGGTAGTAAATTAATATTTTTTTCTTCAAAAAATCTTTTTTAGTGAAAAATTCAACTTCTGGATCGAGAATTCTCGAATTTTGATGAAAGTTCATCTTTGTTAGTTAACAATTAAATTTATTGGATAATTCTTGAATTGTATTAAAAATTCGTCTTTTTTGGTAGTATATTAAAATTGTGGTTTAACAATTCTTGAATTTTATTAAAAATTTGTTTTTCTTTTGCAGTAAATTACTTTTTTTGTTTAAAAATTCTTTTTTAGTTAAAAATTGGAAATTTGTCTTTTTTGTTAGTAAATTAATTTTTTATAATTATTCTTTATTAGATAACAAATTAAATTTTTGTTTTGTAATTCTTGTATTTTGTTAAAAATTCGGCTTTTATGGTAGTAAATTAATTTTTTTTTGTCTTCAAAAATTCTTTTTTAGATAAAAATTCAATTTCTGGCTTTAGAATTCTAGAATTTTGATAAAAATTTATCTTAGTTAACAATTAAACTTTTTGGTTGAAAATTCATGATTTTATTAAAAATTCGTCATTTTTGGTAGTAGATTAATTTTGTCGTTTAACAGTTCTTAAATTTTGTTAAAAAATATTAAATTTTGTTGAAAATTAGTTTTTTTTTGTAGTAAATTAATTTTTTGTTTAAAAATTCTTTTTTAGTTGAAAATTTGTCTTTTTTGGTAGTGAATTAATTTTTTTTTAATTATTCTTTATCAGACAGCAAATTAAATTTTTGTTTTACAATGCTTGAATTCTGTTAAAAACTACACTTTTTGATTCAGAATTCTTGAGTTTTGTTAAAAATTAATCGTTTTTAGTTAAAAATTAAACTTTTTGATTGAGAAGTCTTGAATTTTGTTAAAAATTCGTCTTTTTTAGTAGTAAATTAAATTTTTTTCTTCAAAAATTCTTTTTTAGTTGAAAATTCAACTTCTGGATTGAGAATTCTCGAATTTTGCTAAAAGCTCATCTTTGTTAGTTAACAATTAAACTTTTTGGTTGAAAATTTTGGAATTGTATTAAAAAATTGTCTTTTTTGGTAGTTAAATAATTCTTTTTTTTTTCAATTTATCTTTTTCAATTAAAAAATTTAATTTTTGGTTTAGAATTCTTGATTTTGTTAAAAATTCGTCTTTTTTGGTAGTAAAGTATTTTTTAAAACTCTTATTTCTGATTAAGAATTCTTGAGTTTTGTTAAAAATTAATAGTTTTTAAATAAAAATTAAACTTTTTGATTGAGAAGTCTTGAATTTTGTTAAAAATTCGCCTTTTTTGGTAGTAAATTAATTTTGTTTTTTTCAAAAATTCTTTTTTAGTTGAAAATTCAACTTCTGGATTGAGAATTCTCGAATTTTGATAAAAATTCATCTTGGTTAGTTAACAATTAAACTTTTTGGTTGAGAATTATTGAATTGTATTGAAAATTTGTCTTTTTTGGTAGCAAATTAATCTTTTTTTTTATTTATACTTTTAAGTTAAAAAATTAAAATTTTGGTTTTGAATTCTTCATTTTATTACAAATTCTTCTTTTTTGGTAGTAGATCAATTTTGTTCTTTAAAAATTCTCTTTTTATAATAAATTAATCTTTTTGGTTAGAAATTATTTTTTAGTTGAAAATTCAACTTTTTGTTTCAGAAATCCAGAATTTTGTCTAAAAATAACTACTTTCTATTTAAAAATTCAACTTTTGGGGTCAGAACCCTTAATTTATTTCAAAAATTTATCTTTTTGGTAGAGAATTAAACTTTTTTGTTACAAAATTGTTTTTTTAGGATTAAATTTTTTTCGGGAAAACATTCTTTTTTTCAATTTTAAAAGTAAATTTTTCTATGACTTCTATGACTAAATCGTTAAAACAATTTTTGCATGAAACAATTTTGTAAACAAATAGTTATATTTTAATATTAATTAGTTATTTTTAAAATTGGAAACAGTAGAATTGTAGAGAATGTTTTTTTCTTTTTTGCTTGAAAAATTCGTATTTTTGGACTGAAAATTCAATTTTTGTCGTAGATACTTATTTTTTGTTAAAAAAAAAACATATTTTTATTTTGAAAATTCAACTGGAATCTTTTTTGGATGAAAATTTAACTATTTGTTTAAAAATATATATTTTGTAAAATAAAAATTCATTTGTTTTAAGAGATTTTTTTTACATAAAAATGAGAGTAGAAAATTCAAAAACTTGTTTTGATTTAAAAGTTCACTTTTTTTATAGAATTTTTATTTATTTTGGACAAAAATGTAACTGTTTGGTTGAAAATTTAACTATTCCGTGGAAAATTGACTTTTTGTTTAAAATTTATATTTTCATATTGAAAAATAAACCAAAATCTTTTCTGGATAACTTTCTGGTTCAACTTGAAAAAAATGTCGTTTTTTATTAAAAATTCATCTATTTCAGTACAAACTTAATCTTTCTTGGATAAAACTAAAAATGCAAATATTTGTAGAGAATTCAATTATTTTGTTAAAAATTCATTATTGTTATTTGACAAAAATTTGTCTTTTTGTATGGAAAATTCAATTTTGTTTGTAGAAACTTATTTTTTGTTGAAAAATTCAATTGAAAATTTACTTTTTGTTTAAAATTTATATTTTAGCGTTAAAAACTGAACTAAAATCTTTTCTCAAAAGTCATATTTTTGTTTTAAAATTCAATTTTTATAGAAGAAACTTGTCCTTTAGCTTGGAGGTTCAACAATTTAGATAAAAATTTTATTTCTTTCATGAGTAAAAAAACTTTACTGTTTAAAAATTCGCCTTTTTGATTTTAAAATTCTTTTTTTTTTTTAAATAAATTTCACCTTTTTTTATTGAAATATAAAGTATGTCATTTTTTAGTTGGGAATTTATCTTTTTAGGTTGAAAATTCAAATATTATGTTCAATATTTAATTATTTTGTTAAATTTTGTTTTATTTTAGAAAAATATATTCACAAAAAAGAAAGAGATTATTTAAAAAATTATTCATTTTATTGGTTATTTATTCAAAATTCAATATACATATCAAAGTCAAGAATTTAAAAAAAAACGCAACTATCTTGTCTAAGACAAAATAATTATAAAAAATAAATTTTTTAAACAATTTTCTATTGTTATCTAATTATCAATAGTAAGTATCATTATTAAAAAAATATATTAAAAAAAACACCGCAAAAAAAAACATAATTAGCGACAAAAACCAGCAAAGTACAATTTTTCACTTATATGGGGTTTTACGTTACACTTATGGGGTTTTTTGTTATTTTGAAGAAAAAATTTCGAGTTTATTATTCACTGATTATTGACAATTCTGAATAAAATTTACAAAAACGTCTTTTTTTATGTGAAACACTTGTCAAACTTCACGGGTCTTGCGGAACCTCCAAATATTTTTTTTTTACGAATTTTTTTGTAGATTTGAAAAAATTTCGGGTTGATATAAAAAAAAATCGAAAAAGAAAACAACCAATTAATTTTTGGACCACCCTATTCAGCACAATCAGACTAAAGCCTCGGATATAGTAAAATACTAGAATCTTGAGAAAAGTTTAATATATACATTAATTGGCAATTTTATTATTGCAAGAAAATCACAAAGACCTTTTTTTAATTGAGCATAAATGGAGATTTTTTTTTCTTTTATTTTGAGAATTAGTCCTGTGTGAATCTTTGAGTCTCGAGTTTAAAAAAAAAAAGTACGACTCAATAATATAGACTAATAAAAAGAAAGTAGAAAGTCTTTTCAATTTCTATAGAAAAATCGAAATAAATCTATAAATCTATAAGAACTCCATAATCAACAAATCGACAAACAGCTGTGCGTTTAAAAAATATCTTTTTTTTCTAGGCCGTAACCGTAAAATTCAAAAGTCAAAGATCTCTCAAATTTTTTTTTTTCTTTCAAAATGAAACATATAAAATTATGTCTAGATAATATTGCCGCATTCTAAAATTGCTTGATTAAAAATTATCAAAGTCTTATAATAAAATCCCAGTTCAAGGTAAAAATAGAGAGTAACTTTTTTTTAACGTTTTTAAAATTTCAAAAACAATTGAAATGACCGAATTAGCTTCTAAACTTACAAGTAGCAAAATTTTTCGGGGAGGAAATATGTTGTTTTTTAGAGAACATTGGGTATTACATATTTTTCTGATTAATTGTTTCTAAATTTGTTGCCGAAACAAACAAATTAAACTTCAAATTTCTGAATTTATATTTTCTAAAAATAAAAATATTAACAATTCAATCATACTTTTTAAATAAATCAGAAAGTTAAAAAATCTTTGAAAAAATAATTAATTCAAATTGAAATTTAAAAAAAAAAATATATTGAACGATTTTGAATTGAAAACATTCAAAATCATTTTTATATAATTAAAAATGTTGAAAAACGAACAATATTTTGAGAAAAATAAATCAAAATCAATTTAACTTTTTAAATTTCTAATTTGAAATTTAAAAATTTTTTAATCAGGATCTGTCAAAATGAAAAATTTTCGGATAGAACTTCTTGAAAATGAACAATTTTATGAAAAAAGGAGTTCAAATTGTATATTTTTTTATTAAAATTGAACAATTTTGACAATCGGATCATTTAAAATTCAAAAAAAGACAAAACTTCTAAAATTCTAGAATTTTACATTGCTATTAAATAAAAATTAGAATGTAATATTAAAATTAGTTAATTTTTTTGTTCTCAGATCAACAAATAAATTTACGTCACTTTCAGCGTTCAAAATGAAAAAACTGGTAATCATAAATCTTCAAAATTGGATTAAAATCCTTTAAAATTGCAATTGACTTAAATAAATTTAAATCGTTAAAAAAATTAACAATTTTCAAATTGTAAATTACATTTAAAATAAATAAATAAAAATACAAAACAAGATTACTATATATTCAATGTTTAAAATTAAAAAAAATGTTTGCCTTTCAATTTCAAATTGTTTTTTTAGACTTAAAATTTTTTAAATATTAAATTGATATTCTACGATTTCGAAGAATTTAAAATTCCAACAAAATTTACGTTTTAAATAGAAACCAAACAATTTTGAATATTTAAATCTAAAATATGTGATAATGAAACAAAAAAAAAACAACAAAAAATCAAATTGTTTAAATATTACACATACAAAACTTTAATTTAAAATTGAAATTATAGAAATTTTAAAGATGATAAATATATTATCAATAAGTATCATATCATATAATACTTTCAAATTTTAAAAAGATTTTTATTATTAATAATTCTTCATGAAAATCACCGGGATGAAGAATATGAATAAACAAATTTTTTTGTTTGTCGTAAAAGAAAAGCATAAAATTCAAACTCAAATTTTTTTTTAACAAAAAAAAAACGTATCGCCTAAGCCTCTCTAAAAAAACAACATATTTTGTCTGCAAAAGATTTTGCGATTAGAAAGTGATTCGGTCAAATACAATTTATTTGGAGCGATTCTTAACATTTAGATAATAAAATTTGGCCTCGATTATAATTTCTAATATCTACGTGGAATAAAATTCAGGCCTCACAGTCCCTTTGGGATAAAATATAGGGAACAAAGGGTACTTTTTGTCATGCTCATACGATAAGAAATTTAGGATCAATGTATGGACTTGAAAAAAATTCAAGTTATATTCAAAAGAATTCAAATTAATTGAAAACAATTTTAAAATATTTAAAAAAATTAATTCAATTCAGAAAAATCGAAAAGAGCTTTAAAAAAATTAAGTGAATTTGATGAAATTCCTAAAAATTCAAGACGATGTTCAAATAATTCAGGATCTTTAGTAAATTTCGAAGAATTTAAGTGAATTCAAAAAAAAAATCAAGAGAATTCCAAAGTATTTAAAAGAATTAAAGGTAAATTCTAAAAAATATCTTCATTGACTAAAAAAAATTCAAATGAATCTAGAAAATGGTTTAGAATCGAAAAAAATGAATTTTTAAAGTCCATTTAATTCAGAAGAATTCAAAGGAAATTATAAGAATTCAGGGTAAATTAATAATTCAAGTTGAATCCAAAAAAATAGTTTCAAATTTTTGAAGGCTTGCTAATTTCTAAACAAAAAAATGACTAGTGAATACAAAAAATTTTTTTTTAATCAATTAAGTTGGAAAAAAACTTTTAAATCGAAAAAATCCACACACTTGAGAAAGTTTCAGTAAATTTAAATGATTTTAAGGAAAACGATAATAATTTGATAAAATTTATAAAAAATTAAACTGAATTTAAAAAAAAAACAATCAAGGGAATTCAAAACAGTTAAAAATATGAAAAAATGGATTTAATTGAATAAAGTTTGTAAGTTTAGAAAAATAAAAGAGAATTTAAAAGAATTCAGGATAAATTAATAAAAATTCAGGGTGAATTTAAAATTAATTGCAAAAAATATTTGAAAATCTTTGAAACTAAATTTGATATTTTCAGAAATCCTGAAAAATGTATTAAAATAGTTTGAGATCTTCTAAAATCCCTTAAAAGCACAGTGAAATATGTAAAATTGTTACACATTTTCCGAAATCCTACAACAAATTTTATCCTAAAATATTTCAAGCGCCTTAAAATTTTTTCAAATTAATTAAAAATTCCTCGGAATTTTATAAAACTTTCTAAAATATTTAAAATCATTTTGAATCCCATTAAAATGCACAAATCAATAAAAAATTGCTTTCAGTCTTTTTTCTAATAACCTAAAATATTTTTAATCACATTAAATTACTCAAATCGATTAAAAATTACTTCGAATCTTTTAAAATAATAAAAAATATTTAAAATCGTTTAAAAATTATTAAAGCTCCTGAAAACGCCAGGAAATTAAAAAAAATTAAAATATTAAAAATCCTTAAAATTTAAAAAAAAAAACCATTGTATTAAGTATAATTGAGTAAATTTTTAAGAATTCAAATGATTTGAATAAAAAATTCAAAAGAATTAAAAAGAATTCAGGAAGATTTCGAAAAAATAATTTTAAATTATTCAAATAAATTTAAACTCCCTAAAATACTTAAAATCATTTTAAATCCCATTAAATTACACAAATAAATTTACAACTGTCTCGAATCTTTTTTCTAATCTAAAATATTTCAAATACTTTAAAATATTTTTGAAAAAATGTTTAAATCTTTAAAATTACTTCGAATCTTTTAAAATAATATATATTTAAAAATTTTCATAATTGTTTAGAATCCCTTGAAATATTTTAAATCCTTTGACAATCGCATCAATTGATCCTCAGGATCAATGAAATACAGGCTTTAAAAAATTTAAGAATTCATGTGAATTGAAAAAATTGAAAATAATTTTAAAGAATTCAAATTTCAAATATTTTGAAATCCATTGCAAAGTTTTAAAGCTTTAAAAATACCAGAGAATTTAAAACAAAATCCTAAAAATATTTCAATTTCTTTCACAATTTCATCAATAAAATCAACAAAAAAACCAGTAAATTTTCAAGAATTTCAGTGAATTGAAAAAATTGAAAAGAATTTCAAAGAATTCAATATAATTTCTAAAAAAAAAAACAATTTTAAATTTATCCAGATTTTTTAAAGCTCTTGAAAATGCCTGAGGAATTTGAAAAAAAATACGTTAAACTATTTAAAATTCTTTTGATCACTTTATAAATTGATACACAGGATCCATTAAATTAAAAAAAAATTAATTAAAAAAATATTTTACATTTTTTCAAATTAATTTTTCTTTAATTCTGCAAAATTAATGAAATTTTCTTAAAATCCTTTACATTCATTTTAAGAAAATTTTTTAATCGTTATAAATCTTTTCATATATTTTCTTAAAATTTGTTTATTAAAATAAACATAATCATTAAAAATTTTCCTAGGAAATGTTTTTTTATTTTTCTCAAGCCTATCAAAATACTTAAAAAGTTTCTAAATTTTTTGTTCGAAATCTACCAAAATCTATATTTGATTTTGAATTAGGCCGAAAATACCTTGTTTTAACTCAGAATTATAATTTTGTTTAAAAAATGCAATTTTTCACTAAGAATTGTTATTCTTCCTGGATGAATTCCAGTTCCAACTCAAAATTGGTTAAAAATTGAAAATTGATTTTTCAAATTCGGAATTTTAATACTTTTCGAAAATTCTCCGTTTGAACTAATCCCGCTTCAAATTAAATTAAAACTTTAAAAAATTAATTTTTAAAAGTCCATTGAATTACATAGAAAAGAGTAAATTTATAGAAATTCAAGAGACTTCCAAAAAATTAAGGGCGAATTTCAAATCTCTTCAAATCTTTAAAACTCTAAGAAATAACTCACTTCTGGTGAATAAATTCCTCCGAAAACTTACAAAATAACGTGAACTATTAAATTTTGAACTTTTAAAATGCTCTAAATTAAGAAAACAATCAATAACTTTAAAAGTTTCAAAATTTTATAATTTTAAGGAGTTTTAAGCTTTTCAGAAAATCCTGCAAATTTGAGAAAATTTCTTTACAATTTGAATGTATAAATAACAATTAAAAATTTATCATAAAACAAAATGTGGATTTTCGCAGATTTTAAACAAAAAAATTAGATTCTTTTCAAGAATTGTGAAAGGCTTGAAAAGATTAAAAACATTTTCTTAAGATTCCTAGGAAAATTAAAAATAACTTTTCATTTTGAAAAATTATCAAATAAGATTTTAGAAGACTTTGAGAAAAATGTCTTCAATTTGCATCATAAATTTTAATCTTTTTAAAACTCCTAAATTCCAGGTTTCTTATGTCAAAGAATTCAGTTAAAGATTCTTTACTTTTAAATATTTGGTTTCAATTTACTTGCCTTAAATAAAAATTCAAATATTGCTAAATATTCAATAAATAATCTTTCTTTCTTATTGAAAATTTCAAATTGAATGGGTTAAAAATGAAATATTTTCGACTGAAACAGTATTAAAAATTTGTTTAAATCAAACATCAAAGGCCTTTATTTTTTATTTGTTCAAGTATTTAAGAAAGCATTTAAAAAATCTTTAATTTAAAAATGTAAGCTTAGAAATAAAAAATTTTAAAGTAAAAAATTTTGAATTACGCATTGTAAACTAAATAATAGCATAATTGAAAAACATAAATTTTCAGTTGAAACAATCAATTTTCAAAAAAAAAAATGAATTCTGAAAGAAATAATTAAATTTCAAAAGCAAAAGATGAATTTTCCACCAAAAAAGAAATTTTTAACTAAAAAATATAAATTCACAAAAAAAAACTAGAAGAGTTTAATTTGCATTTCGAACAGTAAATTTTAAACAATACAAAAAACTAGTTTTTAGCAAAACTAATTAATTTTCAACTAAAAATATAAATTTTCAAGCAAAAATGAAATAGTTACATTTTCAGTTAAACCAAATTAATTTTTAATTACTGTGATGAATCTTCAAACAAAAATATGTATTTTTGACGAAATAGTGGCATTTTAAACCCAAAAGATGAGTTTTCTATATAAAAAAAACATATTTGACTAAACATTTTTTTCCCACCAAAGAAATGAATTCTTAACAAAAAGTAAAATAGTTAAAGTGAATTTTCAACTAAAATAATAAACCTTCAATTGAAAAATTTAATTTAATCTACCAAAAATAGAATACTTAAATTTTCAGTTAGTAAAACAAATTTCCAATAAAAAAAAATAAAAAAATTTCAACCAAATAGTTATGTTTTCCATCATATAAATTAATTTTGAACCAAATGACATTTTACAATTACATTTTCAGTTAAAAAACTAATTCTGGAAGAGAAAAAACTAATTTTCAACCAATAAGATCAATTTTCTACAAAAATAAACGATTTTTTAAAACAGCACATGAATTTTCAACCACACTTTTGAATTTTTTAAGGAATTTTAAATCCAAAAGATGCATTTTCTACCCAAAAATATAGTAGTTTCTATCAAATATATAAATTTCCAACTTAAAATGATAAATTTACAAACAAATAATAGGATAATTCAATTTGCAGTTAGAAAAGTAAATTTTAAACAAAAGAAAAAAAAACTATTTTTGAGCAAAATCTATTCATTTTCAACTAAAAATATAGATTTTCAAGCAAAAATGTAACAGTTAGATCTTGAATTAAAAAATGTATTTTTAGCTAACAAGGAACGAATTTTAAATTAAATAAATTGATTGTTAATTACAGTGATGAATTTTCAAACAAAAATATGATTTTTTTTCACCAAATAGTTGAATTTTCAACCCAAAAAATGAATTTTTTCAAGCGAAAAATACTAAATGTCTACAAAACAGTTAATTTTCAACAATAGTTCAATTTACCGAAAAAAATTAATTTGTTACCAACAAACGTCGAATTTCCAAATAAAATTATGAATAATTGATATTTTAACCAAGAAAAGATCTTCATTTTTTTCAACTAAAGAAATGAATTCTTAACAAAAGATAGAATAGTTCAAGTGAATTTTCAACTAAAATTATAAATCTTTAACTGAAAAAATTTAATTTAAAAACATAACAATTCCACAAATTATTTAAAAACTATTCAAATCGAACGTGGAAATCTTTAAAATCACTTCAAATTAATTAAACTAATAAAAAAAATCCTTGGAATCTATTAAAAAATCACTAAAATACTTTAAATTAAAAGCTCCTGAAAATGCCTTAAAATTATACAAATTTATTACAAATTAATTTACGTTTAAATCATTTAAAAAATTAACAATTTTCAAATTGTTAATTAAATTGAAAATAAAATAAATAAAAATACAAAACAAGATTCCTATATATTCAATGTTTAAAATTAAAAAAAAAAAAAATTCTGCAAAATTAAAGAAATCTTCTTAAAATCCTCCATATTCATTTTTTTTTTAATTTTTTAATCGTTATAAATCTTTTCAAATATTCTCTTAAAATTTGTTTATTAAAATAAACAAAATCATTAAAAATTTTCCTAGGAAATGTTTTTTTTATTTTTCTCAAGCCCAAATATTTCGAAAACCTTCAAAATATTTTCAAATCCATTGCAAATTTTTAAAGCTCTTGAAAATACCAGAGAATTTTAAACAAAATCCTAAAAATATTTCAATTTCTTTCACAATTTCATATGTATTTTTGACCAAATCGTGACAAATTTTGACCAAATTAAAAAATTAATTGTCAACAAGAAAATTCTATCGAAGTTTTGAATTTTTCACTAAAACGATGAATCTAAGGGACGACTGAAAAATCCCGAAAAATAAAATTCCCGAATAATCAAATTCGCGAATAATAAAATTGCCGAAAAATAAAAATACCGATTTGGAAAATTCCCAAATAATAAAATGCACGAATAATAAAATTGCCGAAAAATAAAATTCGCCAATAATAAAATTGCCGAAAAATAAAAATACCGATTTGGAAAATTCCCAAATAATAAAATGCACGAATAATAAAATTTCCGAATTGAAAAATTGCCGAAAAATAAAATTCGCCAATAATAAAATTGCCGAAAAATAAAAATACCGAATTGGAAAACTCCCGAATAATAAAATTTCCTAATAATAAAATTTCAGAATGATAAAATTACCAACAGAAAATTGCCGATTTATAAAATAACCGAATTGGAAATTTCCCGAATTGTAAAGTTCTCGAGTTTTGACAATTAGAAGTTTTATAAATGTATTTTATTGATTACAACAAATACAACAATAAGATATTAGTTTCAAAAATTATTTTTAACATTTAAAATTTCCAAGCTTATTTTTTGAATTAAAAATAGCAATAATTTTAAATAAAATATTTCTAGATAACGCATGTTTTTTTAATGTATATAAATTTATATTTCGAGTCTGTTTGAAAAACGTTACAAGGTACGTAGAAAATTTATCGAGAATTTTGTTCCAAGCGGACGTTTTCAAATATAAGGAAGGCGATACAAAAATTCAATTCTACATTGAAAGAAAAAATAATGACTCACATTTTGACGCTTTTTTTTGAAAATGTGCATAGAATTTGAAAAAAAAAATACAAAAATATTATGCACATTTCAAAAAAAGCGCAAAAATGTAAGCAATAATTTTTTCTTCAAAAGAATTAAATTTTGTATCAACTACCAAATTTGTAAAAACGTGCGCTTGGAAGAAAAAAAATATATATATATATATTTATTTATTAATTTGAAATTTAATTTTTGCGAACGCTTTTTGTATTTTTTCAAATACTTTAAACATTAAAAAAACATGCGTTACCTAGAAATATTTTATTTAAAATTATTGCTATTTTAAATTCAAAAAATAAGCTTAGAAATTTTAAATGTTAAAAATAATTTTTGAAACTAATATCTTGTTGTTGTATTTGTAATCAATAAAATATATTTATAAAAAATTCTAATTGTTAAAATTCGGGAAATTTCCAATTCGGATATTTTATAAATTGCCAATTTTCTTTTGCGAATTTTATTATTCGGGAATTTTCCAATTCGATATTTTTATTTTTCGGCAATTTTATTATCGGTGAATTTGATTAATCGAGAATTTTACAGTGTCGGGAATTTTATTTTTCGGGATTTTTCAGTCGTACCGAATCTAAAACAGAAATTATTCAACTGAAAAAATAGGTACATTTTTATTTAAAAAAACAAAATAATTTTCAACAAAATAGTTTAAATTTTTGGCAAAAAACAACTCCTTTTCATCGAAATAAAAACTTAGTTATCAATCAACTAGCTTTTTTTTCAACCAAAGAAATGAATTCTCAATTAAAATTATGAATATTCAACATACAAAAACAATTAATTAATTAACAATAGGTACAATAGAAATGTCAATTTCCCACTCAAAGTGGAGCGGTTAAATTTTCAGTTAAAAAAAAAAAAAAAACGAATTAAGTTTGATAAAAATTCATCTTTTATGTTATAATGATGAATGAAAAGTGACTAATTCTCTGATTTTTTTTTAAATTTTATTCAAAGCGCCCGATTCAAATAGGATACCCATAGGGACCAACTATTAAAAATAGGATACTTTAGGGAATATAGGGACCGGTCTGTGAGGCCTAAAAATCGAATTTCGATATCTAAAATCGAAAAAGTCTCGGTATAAACAAAAAAAAAAAAAAAGTAAAAAGAAAAAAGAATAAAAATTAGCGTTAAAATAGTAGCTAGTAATGCGCTTCCTCGATGTAACCTCTGATCGGTTTTGGTAAAGGCAGCTTGTGAATATTGTCCAGTCTTGTGTTTTGTCGAATGACGAAGCGACAGAGGTACTGGAGACTTCGCACTTGCGTAAATCGACTCACCGGTTTGGTCAGTCTCACCGGAAACGAAGGATGGCCCGGATGTCGCGGCCTCGAATAGCAAAAGACCGCCGACTGACTGCAGGACATCGAGTGATCGATCAAATCGGCCACAGATGTGTAGCCATGATTCTCCGAGTGATTGCAGAGGGAAAAAAGTCCTCCGCTGTGCTCCATTCGTGCATGCAGCAATTTGCCGGATGACTTGAAACTTAGCGTTAATAAATATCTGAAATTTCAAATTCGCGGTCAAGTTTTTTTTTTTTTTTTTCAATTTTCCCGGTCAAATGAGAATAATATGATCACATTTTTCGCAAAATGCAAAAACATTTAGAAGTAATAACAAATTTCTCACAATTATTTATCCTAAAATATTTAGAACGCCTTTTAAGAGTAAATTTGCTAAAGTAAATTACACCGCTGAACCGGGAATAGGGTTGTTTCATGATTTTAGACAAAAAAATTTTTTTAATAATAAATTTTTTGTTCTTTTGTGTCGTTCAGCAGAAAAAAATTATTAAAAATTGAAAATAGCCCATGTTTTGAAAACGGCCATGCGGCGGCGCTAGTAGTAACTTTGTTCTACGATCCGGAGGGAAATTGTCGGTCAAACTAATCCAACAGATGGCGCCACCAACAGTAGGTCCATCTTTTTCATTAAATTGCATTAAGAAATAGCAAAAATAATTAAAAACTTGATGCTGTTTGCAAATAAACAAAAAATATATGTATGAAAAAATAAGAGTAACTATTACTAATTATTTAAAAAAAGAAAGTCATAAAAATATGTAGTTTAATGCGAATAAAATTTCATTTTAAGATACATTTTGATAGCAGTTCGAACTTCATATTTCTACGATTTATTTTGCTCATATTATGGATTTTATTATTTGTTCTAGTTAAAAAAATATTTACTGTTAAAATTATTAACGTAGCTGATGAAAAAATTATTTAAAACATATACATGATCAGAAGAATTAATACAAAATATATTACTTATATCCAATATAAATATAATAATAATTAAAATATGTAAGACTACAACTTGAGTTGTAAAGTAAAGAATTTTTGTACCTTTAAAATCTTAACAATTTCAAGTTTTAAAAGAAATATTGTTAAACAGTAATATTAATTTGAATTAAAATATTTTGAGGGAATAATTTGGTATAAGTGATATTTTTTTTATTACTTCTTCTAATCATGTACATGTTTTAAATAATTTTCTCATTGAGGAATTAAATATTGTTAATTTTTTCATTAGATCCGTTAATAATTTTAACAATAAATAATTTTGTTTAACTAGAACAAATAATAAAATCAATAAGATCAGTAAAATAAATCATAGAAATATGAAGTTCGAACTGCTTTCAAAATCTATCTTAAAATTAAATTTTATTACTATTAAACTACATATTTTTATAACTTTTCCTATTTTTAAATAATTATTAATAGTTATTCTTTTTTTTATATGTATATTTTTTTTTGTTTATTTGCAAACAGCATCAAGTATTTAATTATTTTTGGTTTTTCTTAATGCAATTCAATGAAAAAGTCAGACCTACTTTTTGTGGCGCCATCTGTTGGATTAGTTTGACCGGCATTTCCCCTCCGGATCGTAAGAAAACTACTACTACATACACACACACGGTCAAGGCAGGTGGCTGATCTTTTGTCATGTAGAGCCATTAAAAAACTCTTTAAAATGTATCAAAAAACAGTTTATTTATATAATTATTGTGAAAATGATACAGTAGATTTTTCTAATAGTGTTTTTCTGTTTTTTTTTTATTGAATCATTTCCATTAATTAACGCTCCGGTATGAAAATACCCGAAGACCCCGAATAAAAGAGAAGCTTTTTGATAATTTTAAGTTTTAAAGATTTTAAAATGTGGGTTAAAAATATATAGAAGACGTTGAGACCATTTTTTTTTTAATTTGCAAGTTTTACAAATTTTTTAGGTAAACTGAATTTTGTCAGGATGTTAAAAAAAAAGTTCTTGATATTCATGAGAGATTTTAAAATTTTTAAAAAGGGTTTGAAAGATTTTCAAGCAAAATTTTACAATTTTGTCATATCACATAATTTTGGAAAAAATTTGACTAAGTTTGAGAGATATTCAAAAGTTTTGAAACGATTTAAAAATAAATAAAACTTGTAAAGTTTTTTTTCTAAATTTTGTAAAGTTTCACGAAAATGAAAGATATTTTTTGAGGTTCCTAGGAAAAATTAAAATAACTTTTTATTTCGAAAAATTAATTTGAAGAAATTATTTAAAAAGATTTTAGAAAATTTCAAAAATGTAGTCTGACGAAATTTAA
This sequence comes from Belonocnema kinseyi, assembly GCF_010883055.1. Lineage (NCBI taxonomy): Eukaryota > Metazoa > Arthropoda > Insecta > Hymenoptera > Cynipidae > Belonocnema > Belonocnema kinseyi. The sequence continues at coordinate 104,963,954 of NC_046659.1, forward strand.
AAAAAAAAAACAAGAATTTTCCTTATATTCGTGCGGAAGTTTTAAATAATTTTTTATTTTAAACAATGAAATATAGGAGAAAATTGAAAAAGGTTTTTAAACATAACAAACGATTTTCGAAAATTTCTAAAAATAGTTTGGAATATTTTAAAGGAAAATGTTTCAATATGATAAGATTACAAAATAAAAACAAACAAAAATCGGTTAAACTCAAGAAATATTTAGTAGAACTGAAAATAATTTTAAATTTTTTCAAGAGAATAAACAAATTTTCTTAAAACTGTTGGGAAAATTTAGAAGAGAGTATGGTATTTTTTTTTTTTAATTTGGAAACATACAAATGTTAAAATATTTTAGTTGGTTATTTCATTGTAATAAAAAAAATATTTAAGGATTTATCATATTCCTTGTTTGTCATATATAAATTATTAATTAACGACACATTAAATTATTTGCCTTATTTATAATTCTATTAATTGCTTATAAATTAATAATCAATTAACTATGTTGCAAAATTCTAAAAACTGAGCAATAATTTATTTGAATTTCATCTAATTCTTCTCATTTCTTTTAAATTTCTCTAAATTCACTCAAAATTTATTGTCATCAATCCAATTTATTTGAATTCTTTTGAATTAATCTTGAATCAATAATCATTTCTTGTGTTAGAAATGAGTAGGATTTCAAAAAATTTGAAATTTTCCTTGAAATTCATCCTCAATTCTTTTAAATTCTTTGGAATTCTCTTGAATTTTTTTAATTTACTTGAATCTTTCTAAATTAAGTCAATTCTGCTTAATTCAGTGAATTTTTTTGGAATTTCTAAAAGTTTTTATTTAATTAATCTTGAAGTCTATGAAACTCACCTCGAATTCTTAGACATTTCATCAAATTCTTCGAATTTCCTTGAATTTTTATAAGCTTATTTCAAAGTTAGTGAATTTAATTAAATTTTTTAAAAATTGTTTTTAATTATTCTTTAGTTCTCCTTGAATTTTTATGAATTGCATTGAATTTTCCCAATTCATATTAGTTCTTTTGAATTTCAATTGAATTGTTCCGAAATCTTCTGAATTTATTAATTTATCCTGAATTTGTTACGTTTTCAGCGCGAAAAAAGTACAGACAACGGTCTAATTTAAAATTAAATATAGATTTTGGTAGATTTCGAACAAACAATTTAGAAAGTTTTTAAGAATTTTGAAACGCTTCAGAAGAATAAAAAACATTTTTTAAGGAAAATTTAAAATGATTTTTTATTTTAATACACTAATTTTAAGAGAATATTTGAAAAGATTTATAACTATTTAAACAAATTTTTTTAATGAATGTGAAGGATTTTAAGAAAATTTCTTTAGTTTCGCAGAATTAAATAAAAAAAAATTATTTTAATGTGTCAAGATTTTAAAATAAAATTTCAAAGCATTTTAAGAATTTTTAAACCATTTAAAATAAAAATAATTTAACTTCTAATTTGAAAAGGGAATTTTCAAATTTTAACAAATTCCGAGCTAGTACTGGAAATCTTCGAAGAGAAACAAAATTCAGAATTAAAACAGGACATTTTTCCAAAGAATTCTAATTCTGAGTTGAAGCACGGAATTTTCAAATTTTAATCAATTTTGAGTTGAAAATTTTATTAGTCCAAAAGAATTATAATTTGACTTGGAACAGGGAATTTTTTAACGAATAAATTCTGCATTGACATATTCAAAAAATGAAATAAAATTATAAACTGGGACAGGAAATTTTAAAGAAAAATTCTAATTTTTAAACCATTTTAAATTATAAAAACTTTACAAATTTTTAACAAAGTAGATGCATTTTCAACTAAATTAATCAATCTTTAAGCAATAAAATTACGTGTATATCAAAAAAGATAAATTTTTGACCAGAAATGGAATAGTACCATTTTTAGTTAATAAAATTTTTTTCAAAAAAAGAAAACCTAGTTTTCAACTCAGCAAATGAATTTTCAACTGAAGAGAGTAAATATCCACAAAAAATTTACTTTCAACAAAATACATCAATTTTAATTTTTGTAAAAAATATTCAATCCAATAGTTAAATTTTAAGCCAAAAAGGGGAATTAGTCACAAAGAAGATTGATATTACCAGGAAAGTCCAACTTTCAAGAAAATAAAGAAAATTTCAAAGAAATAGTACAATTTTTGGCTAAAAAAATTATTTTACAACAAAATAAAACATAAATGTCAGCTGAAAAAATGAATTTTCAACTAAAAATATTAAATATCTACCAAAAAAGATTAACTTTTAACAAAATAAATAAATTATCCACCAACTAAAAAATTTTTAAAGGAATATTCAACCTAGAAAATTAAATTAAATATCTCAATTTTCTAATAAAGCAGATAAATTTTCGATGAAAAAATTAATTTTCAACCAGAAAATTCTATCAAAGTTTTGAATTTTTCACTAAAACGATTAATTTTGATCAAAAAACTTTAACTTTTAACCAAAAAGATGAATTTTCAACTAAAATTATAAACATTTAAGTAGAATACTTAAATTTTCAAACAAAAAGATTAACTTTTAAACAAGAAGCTTAATTTTCTACTAAAAAAGACAAATTTTTAACGGAGTCGTTTAATTTTTGACAAAAAGAAAATAAACTTTCAACAAAAATAATAAATTATTAACTGAAATGCTTGAATTTTCAACCAAAAATTATGAGTTTTCTTTCAATGAAGATTATTTTTTAAATAAAAAAAATAAATTGTCAACCTAAAATTGAATAAATAAATTTTCAGTTGGAAAAAAAATTAATTTTCAACCAAAAAAGACCAGTTTTCAACCAAAATTAGAACAGTCGAATTTTCAGTAAAAAAAAATTAATTTTCAACGATATAGTTGAATTTTCAATTTAAAAATATCAATTTTCAACCAAATAGTTGAATCTTGGTCCAAAAAGATCAGTCGTAAATCAAAATTAAAAGTTAAATTTTCAGTCAAAAAAATTAATTTCCTACAACAAAAAAACAACAAATTTTCAAACCAAAAAGATGAATTTTCCACTAAAATTATAAATATTTAACTGGAATACTTGAATTGACAACCAAAAAGATGCATTTTTAAACAAGAAGATTAATTTTATACAAAAAAAAAGAACGAATTTTCTACCAAATACATGAATATTCAAACAGACAATTGAATTTTTAACTAAAAAGGATCAATTTTCAAAAAAAAAATATATATTGTTCATTTTTTAGTCGAAAAAATTAATTTCAAACCAAAATCAATTAAATATTTTCAAAATTATATTAAGTTATTTTTTACGCTAAAAATGTAAAAATTAAATTTTTTTTAACTTAAAAGTTCTTAAATTCAAAGTTAAATGATTTTCATATTAAATAGTTTAAGCATCCTTGAAAAGCTTTAAAATTTTATTCCAAAATCTTGAGAAATCTAGAAGTTGTTTTAAATTTTTTCAAATTTAAAATTATTTTTGAGAAATTGTTTTTAAAAATTGTGAAAAGCCACAAAAGAATAAAAACATTTTCTGAAGATTCTTAGGAAAATTGAAAATGATTTTTCATTTTGAAAAACTATTTTAACAGAATATTTAAAAAGATGTTAAGAGATTTTCAGAATGGTCAAAAAAGAATTTTAAGAATTTAAAACAAAAAACAAAATTGTTTACTTTTAAATATTTCGCTCCAATTTTCCCATCTAAAATGGACATTCAAATATTGCGAATTATTACGTTTTTTTTTCTTAATTGAAAAATTTCAAAATAAATTGGTTAAAAAGTAAATCATTTACACTGAAACAATATTTTTAATTTAATAAAAGCCTTTAATTATGAATATATTATTATTAAATTATTTTTAATTTGAAAATAGTTTATAAAGTTTTAAACTGAAAATTTTTAAACATTGAACGAATTTAGAAAAGTTTTATTAAATAAATTATTGTCCAATTTCTAATATTTAAAGTACAGATCCATTTTAAAAATTATTCATTCATTTATTTATATTTAAAGTTGATAAAATAATACTGTTTTTTATCAAAAAATTTCAAATTCTGAATTATTTGGTTGAAAATTCAAAGTTCATTTCCTTGTTTGAAGATTTCTAATTTTAGTCGAAAATTTGACTTTTTCGGGTTGAAAATTAATTAATTTAATCCAAATTTTAACTTTTTTGTTTAAAATTCACAATTGTCGGGTTAAAAATTCAACTGTTTTGTTGAAAATTTCTCTTTTCAGCTTTAAAGTTAAAAAATTTACTAAGAAATTCATCTATTTTGTAGAAGGCTTTTTTTTATTGAAAATTAATTCTCTAGAATGAAAGTTTAACTTTTTTAGTTTAAAAATTCAACTATTTAATCAATAAATTTTAAAAACGAAAATATATAAACTAAAAATTTTTTAATATGGAATGATATCGCTTGAATTCTTTAAATTGTTAGGTTGAAAATTTATATAATTTGTTGAAAACTCGTCTTTTATCTTATAAAATTAATCTTCTATGTAGAAAATTGCTCTTTTTTGGAAATTTGATTATTTGGTTAAAGATTTATAATTGTAGTAGAAAATTTGATTTTATAGATAGAAAGTTAAAATTTTTAATTGAAATTTTAACTATTTAGTTGAAAATTCATATTCTCGGGTTAAAAATTCATCGGTTTTATAGAAAATTCGTTTTTTTGTAGCTTGAAATTAAAAAATTAAACTATTTTGCCGAAGTCTTTTTTTTTCATGAAAAATTAATTCTCTCAGATAAAAAATCTAACTTTTTTAGTTTAAAAATTCAACTATTTAGTCAACAAATTTTTTTAATGAAAAAATATAAACTAATTAATTTACAAAAAATTTGAAATGATTTCGCTTCCACTGTTTAAATTTTTTAGTTGAAAATTTATATAATTTGTTAAGAATTAGTCTTTTTTTGGTAAAAAATTAATCGTCGGAGGTGAAAAATTGATCTTTTTGTTTGGAAATTTGATTTGGTTGAAGATTTATAATTTTTGTAGAAAACTGTACATTTTTTTGTTTAAAAATTAATTTTTTTTAATTAAAAATTTAACTTCTTTGTGGAAAATTCAACTGATTGGTTAAAAAAGAACTCTTTTGTTAAATATTCATATCCAATAAACAATGTGGTAAAAAATTAAACTTTCTTGTCGAAAAACATTTTTTTATTGAAAATTATTTCTCTCGGATTCGAAAATTTAACTTTTTTGGTAAAAATACAATTATTTTTAAAAAAAAATTTCGAAACGAAACAAATATAGAATAAAAATTAATTTTTTTAAATATGGAATCACATCGCATCCATTTTTTAAACTTTTTAGCTGAAAATTTATATAATTTGTTGAAAATTTGTTGTTTTTTTTGTAGAAAATTAATCTTCTGTGTGGAAAATTTATTCTTTTGTTTGAAAATTTGATTATTTGATTAAAAATTCTCCCGTTTTGTCGAAAGATCATATTTTTGCTTCAAAATTCAATTGTTTGAACGATCAACATATGAATTTTGAAACAAGAAATAATTTTCTATGAAAACAATTGAATTTTTAACAAAAAAGGATGACTTTTTAACAAAATTGATGAAATCTCTAACCAAATAAATGCATTTTTATAACAAAAATAGATGAAATTTCTCTTAAAGTAGAAGAATTTTTTAATACTAAAAAAGTTGAGTTTTCGTCCAAAAAAGATTTCAGTTGACTCTGCAAGATCAAAAAATTAATTTTTTTAATAAAAAAAAAAATAAGTTTTACGAAAAAAATTGAAATCTCATCAAAAAAGACGAATTTTGTCAACCATAAAGGATGAATTTTTAGCAAAAGAGATGAATTCTCTACCAAATATTTGCATTTTTATCCCAAAAAGATTAAATTTGGTGCCAAAACAGATAAATTTGTAATAAAAAATGAAAATTTTCTTTTTTAAGTGGAACTTTATCCAGAAAAGATTTTAGTTCATTTTTCAACATCAAAACATAAACTTTAAACAAAAAGTAAATTTTCTACGAAATAGTCAAATACCTTAATTTCCAACCAAACTGTTGAACTTTTATCGAAAAAAGATGACATTTGACTTAAAACAGATAAATTTTCAATAAAATAAGAAACAAAATCAGAATTAAAAAAATAATTGAATTTTTATTCAGAAAATATTTTAGTCTTTTGTTTCAAGCCGAATTTTTAAACAAAAATAAAGACTTTTAACAAAATTGTTGAATTTTCATCCAACAGTTACATTTTTATCCAAAAAGGATTGAATTTCTGCTAAAGCAGGTGAATTTTAAAATTAACAAGAGAAAATTTCAAAGAAATAATTTAATTTTTAACCGAAAAGTTACATTGTTATTCAAGAAAGATGAAGTTTCTCCTAAAACAAGTGATTTAAACAAAAAACCTTTAAAAAATAGTTGACATTTTAAGAAAATTATTAAATTTTTAAGTAAATAATAAAATTTATAATAAAAAGGATAATCCTCCGAAGAAAGTTGTAGCGAATTTTTAAAATTCTAATCTGAAAATATTCCATTTTTAAAACTTTTAACAGGTCCTATTTTCGGAATTTTATTCCTAAATTATTCAGATTCGAGATTTTTCAATTCAAAACAAGATTATTAAAAAATTGTAAACGCTTTGAATTAGAAAAGATACAATTTCAACGTTTTCTACTGAAATTGTCAATTAAAACAAAAATTTCTATCTGAAATTTTTTAATTTGGAACGCTTTTAATTAGAAATAATAATCACTTTGAAAAATTGTATTTCAAAGTTTTTCCGCAAGAGGCGCTACGAACGACGCCAACTAACTAAATTCTAACAATTTCTGATTGTTTAAAAGATGGACTGCACTTAAAAATTCATTAAATTAAAAATATACGCTTAAAAATAGAAATCAAGAAATTTTCAAAATAAAATATGTTTGAATAACTCATTGTAAACTAAATGATAACAGAATTGCAAAAAAAAATCCCGGTTTCCCGGTCCAGCGGCCATCCTAAACAATAATTCTCAATCATTTTCATAATTAAATAAAGTAAAAAAATAGTAGAATTAACGAAAAATTCCGAAAAATAAAGTTTTCAGTAAAAAATATCAAAAAAAATTAGAATATGCAAAAAATTTTCTCGTTTACCTGTCGTCTGATGAATCTCGAACCAGAAATGCTCCATCAGATTCAGAAATTAGTTTCGAGTCAGCTTCCTCACCCGAGATTGGCCCCCAGTACCATCCATATTTGCTGAGTTTCAACAACTCTTCTGTTAGGGTCGCTTTTGTTCCATTTTTTCCCTCAAAATTATCTTTATTTAAATCGCCATAAATTGGCGATTCCATCGATTCGGCTCCTCCAGCCAAGACATCGTACTGGTACTCCTCGTTATTATTTTCGTGCGCTTGCTTTCGTAAACCGTTTTCATTCTCTTCATTCAATTCGAAATTTGTACAACTTTTTCCTTCGCCGTTTGCCTCTAGATTTAAATTTTTGGCAGCACTTTCTCCCGCTTCTTGCAAATTTCCAGATGCTGCTGCATTGAAAGATTGTGAAGCGATTAGTTCACTGAATCTGGGTACTCGCTCGTCATTTTCCCCGTTGAACATCAGGGCTGCAATGTAGGAACTGACAGGATTAGACGAACTTCTCACTTCCGGAGTCTCGAGCTGTCCTCGACTTTCTATTGGATCTATCTCGGCGGAAACCGATTTTAAACTATCATCTCTCCTGGATATTTCATTGTTTGGTTCCGATGATTTAACCTGGCATGAAACGCAACGAAACGAAAAATTTGAATTGGAATATTTAAATTATTTAATAGACAGGATGGCGGTTTTAATCGAAGAAACAAATTTCTCACCATTTCCCGGTTTACAAACATTTTTCTAGGGTCCATAACATTTTTTAAAATCGAACTCTATTCTACAATTTTTTGCCATTTAACCCTTAAAGTGCATTGTGGGTATTAGACACCCCAAGAGGATGCAACTTTTTTTTTTTATTGAAAATTCGACTTTTCTGGTTAAATACAACTGTTTTTTTATTTAAAATTGAAAAATAATTTTTTGATTTAGCAACTATTTCATTTTTCGTTGAAATCTTTATTTTTTAAAAATTCGAATACCTGGTTAAACTATTTCAGTTCTCTTTGAGATCGTTATAATTTTTTTTTAATCATTTTTTCAACTGAAAGTTTAACTATTCCTTCCTGCTTTCGTTGGGATTAAAATATTTATTTGACAATTCGACTTTTTTGTTGAGTAAAACTGTTTTTTATTTAAAATAAACATATGTTTTGAATGTATCAACTATTTTAGTTTTATTTGAGATCTTTAGTTTTTTTAGTTAATTAATTTGAAAAATGAACTTTTTTGGATGAATACCACTGTTTTTAATCTAAAATGGACATCTTTTTTTGGATTTATCAACTATTTCATTTTCCTTTGCGATCTTTATTTGTTAAAAATTCGAATACCTGGTTGAAAGTTGAACTAAGTTGATAAAAATTATTTTTTTTTTTATTAACAAATTATTTCGTTATCTGAAAATTCACCTGTTTCATTTTTTAGTTAAAAATTTATTTTTTTAGCTAAAATACCAATTTCTTTTTTATAAAATAAATTTTTTAGTTGAAAATTGATCTTCTCCGGTTTCAAAATTCGCCTTTTTGTATTGAGAAATCCTAAATTTGGTTCAATTTTTTTCTTTCTTGACTGAACAGCCTTTCTTTTTTTTTTTGCAAATGTTTATCTTTTTCTTTAAAAGTTTATCTCCTTTGTTTAAAAATTCAACTTTTTTTTAAAATTCAGATATTTTATTTGAATGTTCATCTTGTTTGGTAAAAAATTACTTTTCTGCTTTGAAAAAAGTTTAACATTTTTTGTAGCAGAATATTCCAGTTTTTTTCCAAAATTTATAAATTAGGTTGGAAAATAAACTGTTTGGTTGAAAATTGATCTATTTTTGTCGAATATTCAACAATTTTGTTGAAAATTCCACAATTTGCTGGAATTTTTTTCTTTCTTTTCTGAAAACCTTTCTTTTTTTCAAATTTGAATTTTTAATTTGAAAATTCATCTCTTTTATTTAAGGATTGAACTGAATTACCGAGAATATAATCGAGAAATAATTTATCTGAGAATTTGTGAGTCTCAGAATTTATTTTAATTAATAAAAATTGCATTTCTCCATTAACTTTTCGGTTGAAAATTCAACTCTTTTTTTGGAAGTTTGTCTTTTTTATTTTAAAACTTTATATTCTGGTGATAAAAAATGAACTGAAATATTTTCTGGATGAAAGTTTCACTCATAAAATAATTTTTTTTTATAACAAATTTATCTGCTTTAGTAAAAAATTGATCTTTTTTGAATAAAAATGCCACAATTTGGTATAGAATTCAACTATGTTGTTAAAAATTCATTCATCCGTTTCAATTGAAAAAAATCGTCTTTTTGGATTGAAAATTTGTCTTTTTGGATTGAAAATCCAATTTTTTTGGTAGACAATTATTTCTTGTTAAAAAATTCATAGTCTGATCGTGAAAACTCGAATAATATTTTTTTCTGTTAAAAATTTATATTTTAAGTTGAAAATTTATCTCGTATGTTAAAGGTTTAATTATCTTGTTGAAAATTATTCTCTTTTAATTGAAAATTCAACTAATTGGGTCAAATTAAAACTACATTGTGAATTTTTTTTATTGAAGGTTTATGTCTGGTTTAAAATTTAACTATTTAGTGGAACATACTTCTTTTTTTGGTTTCGAATTCATTTTTTGAGAGAAAATGGAACTTTTCCATTTTCTCGATTGATATTTTTTAGTCAATAATTCGCGTTTTTTTTGTAAACAAATTATTTTTTAGGTTAAAATTTCCTTTTTTTTGCGAAAAAATGCATCAGTTTCATTGGAAATTCGTCTTCTTGGTTTTAAAATTCTTTTCTTTTCTTGTATAAATTTCATTCTTTTTTTTATTAAAATATAAATTATGAAACTTTTTCGTTAACAATTTGTCTTTTTAGGTTGAATCTTCAACTATTACGTTAAGAATTCCAGTATTTTGTTAAAGAGTTATCTTTTAAAGTAGTTGGAAAAAGCCCCTAGCGCCGCCACCTTCCTTTTGTGAAAAAGTCGCAACATGTTAGATAGTTCAACTCAGATCGACAGGTGTGAATACTCAGTCGGTAACACGGCTTCATTGAAAAATTATTCACTAAAAGAATTAATAATTAATAAATATTTCACCGGAATACTTGAAATTTTTAATCAAGAAGAATTTTTTTTAATTCTTAAATTTCAAACGAAACAGTTGAATTTTCGATTGAAAGAGGCAATTTTTCAGCCAAATTGTCGAAAATTGATACAAAGTATTACTATTCTACAAAAAAGATTTTTCAAAAAATACATTAATTTTCCAACCAAATACTTCAATTTTTAACTAAAAAAAAATCAACTTTTAACGACAAAAGGAATAGTTAAATTTTCAGTTGGAGGAATTAATTTGCAACCAAATTGATGAATTTTCAACTAAAATGATGAATCCTAAACTAGAATAATTAAATTTTAAATAAAACAATTAGTTTTAAACTAAAACAATGAATCTTTAAATTAAATATTTAAACTTTCAACGGATTTTGAAATAAAAAAGATATTTTTTCAACAAAAAATGGAATAATTACATTTTCAGTCAAAAACAAAAAAAAAAGAATGTTTAACCAAATAAATTAATTTTTTACTAAAATTATGGAATATTTAACTGAAATAGTATTTTCATTTTTAATTAAAAAAAAAATATTTTTTCTACAAAAAAAGAAACAAATGTTCAATAAAATAGCTCATTTTTTAAGCAAAGAAACGAATTTCTGATATAAATTATAAATCTTCAATAAAAAAACTAATTTTGATTAAAAGAGTTTATTTTTCAACCAAGCAAATTTATTTATATCATGAAAGATGCATTTTTATTTGAAATGATGAATATTTAACTGGAATACTTGAATTGCCAACCGGAACAAATAATTTTTAAACAATGAGATTAACCTTCAAAAAAAAAAATCATTTTCAAACAAAACAAGTAGGTTTTAGATTTAAAATAGTCGATTTTCTAACAAAAAGTCGGTTTTTTTAAACAAAATACGTAAATTTTGAACTAAATAAATTAGTTTTCGATTAAAGAAGACAAATATACATCCAACTTGTTAAATTTTGAAATAGAAATGTTTAAAAAAAAAAAAATTAAGTTTGATAAAAATTCAGGTTTTATGTTATAAATAAATTTGCTTGGTTGAAAAATAAACTCTTCATCAAAATTAATGTTTTTATTGAAGATTCATCATTTATATTACAAATTTTTTTCAACTTAAAATGGAAATACTATTCCAGCCTAATATTCCATAATTTTAGTAAAAAATTCATTTGGTTAAACATTCTTTTTTTTTTACTGAAAATCTAATAATTCAATTTTTGGTTTAAAAATTAACTTTTTTTATTTCAAAATTCGTCGAATTCGTTGACAGTTTAACTATTTCATTTGAAGATTCATTGCTTTAGTTTAAAAATATTTTTTTAATTTCAAATTTAATGATTCTAGTTGAGAATTTATCATTTTAGTTGAAAATTCATCAGTTTGGTTGCAAATTAATGTATTTTTTTGTTTCATTTAAAATTCACGTATTTAAAAAAATCTATTTTTTTTTGTAGAACATTATGTTTTTCTTTGAAAGTTAAGCGCCTTCTTTAAAAAATTTTCTTCTTGGTTAAAACTTTCAAGTATTCCATTTAAATATTTTTAAATAATTAATTCTTGAAGTGAATAATTTTTCAATGAAGCCGTGTTACCGACTGAGTATTCACACCTGTTGATCTGAGTTGAAATATCTAACAAGTTGCGACTTTTTCACAAAAGGAAAGAGGCGGCGCTAGGGGCTGTTTCCAACTCCAAACTTTTCCGTCGCTTCTTCTGCTACAAGGCAGTCACGGAAAACTTAAAAGTACTTCTTTTCCTTAAAGAATAATTACTCCAAGGCACCCAACCGATGTCGGCTCATATATTTTCTTCCTTCTGCCAAAATTTCGATATACTAACTTATTTAATTTAAGAAAAAAAAGCGGACAAAATTAATATCACAAGGTCAAATTTTGAATGCGTCACAGACTACCATTTACCCTTAATTCGAAAAAATTGATAAATTGTCGCCATCTAGCTGTAGTTGAAGAGGTAAAAATATCGTGGGGTATTAAACACCCAGTATGCAGTTAGTGAGTGAAAAAGTCATTTTGGATCGAATTTTGTTGTTGAAATTTTATTGATTTTTGTTTACTTTCTAACCTAAGTATATCTAATGAAGTGAAATAATTTTTTTTTCTTGATTATTTCATACTTTTTTTCTTTGTACATGGCTTATAACTTACGGTTGCGCGTCATGCGAGAGCAGACTGTGGATGTGTTGAATAAAATATAATTGTTGAAATACAGTTATATGTCTCTTTTTTCAATTTATTGTATTTTATAGTATTACATGTCAAAGTTCCTCATTTTTTATAATAATAACTCAACTTAAAAGCAAAAAATCTGATTTATCATTTTATCATAAAATTGACTTTTTAACTATGCAAATAAATAATTTTGCAAAGCACCAATGTTGCAATATTTCTTTTATGAAATTACACTATTTCAAAAGTATAGTCATAAATTTTCAGGTTAAAATAATTAAAATTGCGTGAGTTATGAATTTTTAATTAAAAAACCCATTTTTTCACTTTTTTTCAATAATTTTTTTTAACAAACTTAAAATAGATAAATGGCTATAAAGTCAAATCTACCTTATAAAATATATCTTAAACTATATGGGATAATTTTATTGAGACAAAATATTCAATAGGGGTTAAATAAAAAATAATTAAATACGCTGGGGTGTTTAAAACCCACGATGCACTTTATCGTTTTTTTACCATGTATGCACGCTTAGAAGATAATTAATATTATTGCAACAAAAAAATATTGTTTCTCAATACATGTTAAACACATTTAAGTTAATCAAAATCTTCAATATTCACATCAAAATTTTCCATTTTAAACCTAGGGCACAAATTTGTAACTTAAACGATGAACCTTGAATCAAAAATGTGAATTTTTAACTAAATAGTTCGCTAAATTTCCAACCCAAAAGATCAAAATTAGAATAGTTAAAATGTTACATTAAATTTTGAACTTTTAAAACTGAAATTGAAAAGTTTTTAATTTAAAAATGTTGCATTCAAATGCTCAATAATTTACGCTTGTAGAATTGAAGGTACAAACATTTTTCAATATAAAAAAATATAAATCCGCGTTATCATTTTCAATGATCTAAATTTAAAAAAAAAACAATCAATAACTTTAAAATTTTCAAAATTATATCATTTTAAGGAATTTTAAGCTAGAAACAACAAACATTGAACAATTGAAAAAAATTTAACTGAACACTTCTTAAATTGGAAATTCAATTATTTTCTTTTTAAATAGTTTAAACATCCTTCGAAAACTTCAAAATTTTATTTCAAAATCTAGAAGTTATTTTAAATTTGTTTTAAATGTAAAATTATTTTGGAAATTTTTTCAGAACTTCTAAATATCTGTAAAAATTAACTGAATGTTTTCTACAATTTTCAGAAAATCCTGAAAATTGTAGAAAATTTCTTTACAATTATAAAACAAACTGTAGATTTTCGCAGATTTTAAACAAAAAAATTAGATTCTTTTCAAGAATTGTGAAAGGCTTCAAAAGAATAAAAACATTTTCTTAAGATTTCTAGGAAAATTAAAAATAAATTTTTTATTTAGAAACATTATTTTAAGAGAATACTTGAAAAGTTTTTCAAAGATTTAAACAACATTTTTAAAAAAGATTCTAGAAGATTTTAAGAAAACTTTCTAAAATTTGCATGATAAATTTTTACCTTTTTCAAAAACTCCTAAATATCTCTTAAAATTGTAACGTTCAAAGTATCTTCGAAATTTTAACGATTCCAGGTTTTTTAATTAGAAAAAAATTTTTTAAATTAAAAATTCCAAATTGAATGAGTTAAAAATTGAAAATTTTAGACTGAAACAATATTTTAAATTTAATAAAATCCTCTAATTAAGAATATATTATTATGAAGTTATTGTTAAGTTAAAAATAGTTTGTTCACTTTTTATTACTTAAAGTACAGATAAATTTAAAAAAATGTATCTATTTATTAAATAAAAATGCTTTTTATCCAAAATTTTCAACATCAAAGGCTTTTATTTTTTATTTATTCAAGTCTTTAAGAAAGAATTTAAAAAGTATTTAAATTACAAATGTAAGCTTGGAAATAAAAATTTTAAATGAAAAATTTTTCAAGTAAAAAAATTTTTATTACGCATTGTAAGCTAAATAATAGCATAACTGAAAATAATAACAATTCTACTATTTATTGAAAAAGGATTTTTTTAAATAAAAATATAAGAATTAAATGTTCAGTTAAAACAATCAATTTTTAAAACAAAAAAAACATGAATTCTGAAAAAAAATTAAATTTTAAGCCCAAAAGAGGAATTTTCTATATGAAAAAAAACGTATTTAACTAAACATTTTTTTCCAGCCAAAGAAATTAATTCTTAAAAAAAAATAAAATAGTTAAAGTGATCTTTCAACTAAAATGATAAATCTTTAACTGAAAAATTTAATTTAATCTGCCAAAAATAGAATACTTGAATTTTCAGTTAGTAAAATAAAATTTTAATTAAAAAAAAAAAGGTCAACAATATAGTTATATTTTCCATCACATAAATTAATTTTGAACCAAAAAGATGACGTTTCAACTAATGAGAGTACTACTATACCATAAAAGACAGATTTTCAAAAAAATCAATGAATTTTTAAAACAGACAAATTTCTAAATAAAAATAGACTAATTAAATTTTCTATAATTTTCTAAAATTTCTATCAAGAAAGATCAATTTTCGACAAAAAATGAAGCAATTATATTTTCAGTTAAAAAACTAATTCTGAAAAAGAAAAAACTAATTTTCAACCGAAAAGATCAATTTTCTACAAAAATAAACGATTTTTTAAAACAATCAATTTTCAAACAAAATAAAATAAATTCTCAAGAAAATAATTCAATTTTAAATCCAAAAGATGAATTTTCTACCCAAAAATATAGTTTCTATCAAATATATAATTTAATTTTAACCAAAAATATGATTTTTTTACCAAATAGTTCAATTTCCAACCCAAAAAATGAATTTTTCAAGCGAAAAAAGACTAAATTTCTACAAAACAATTAATTTCCAACAATAGTTAAATTTACCGATAAAAAATTAATTTTTTACAAACAAAAGTCGAATTTCAAAATAAAATTATGAGTCATAGACCAAAGAAATTAACTCTGAAAAAAATAGTTCAACTTTTAACAAAGATTTAAATTTGCAACCTAAAAAGATAAATTTTCAACGAAACATAATAATTGATATTTTAACCTGGAAAAGATTTTCATTTGAAATCAAAAATAGTTCAATTAAACCAAAAAGAACGAATTTCCAACAAAATAGTCGAATCATGAATAAAAACCGATTCATTTTTAACAAAATAATTAAATTTTCAACAAAAAAGTTAAATTTTCAACTGAAAAATTTTTTTACAAAAAAAATCAAATCTTCAACAAAAGTGATGAATTTTTAATTATAACTATGAAATTGTCAATTAGAATTGGTTAAATTTTCAAATAAAAAAATTACTTTCAACGAGAAAAAAAAACAACTTCAAACAATAAAATTGTAAATATTTAACTTAAGTAGTAGAATTTTAAGTCAGAAAGATGCATTTTTAACTTAAACTCTGAATCTTTAACTTAAATAATTGAATTTTTACAAAAAAAAATTAAATTTCCACCAAGAAGATTAATTTCTAGCACAAAAGACCAATTTTCCACTAAGGAAGATTATTTTTCAACCGGAGAGATGGATTTTTAACTAAAATTATGGAATATTCAACTGAAAAAATAGGTACATTTTTATTTTAAAAAACAAAATAGTTAAATTTTTGGCAAAAAACTCCTTTTCATCAAATAACTTTTTTTCAACCAAAGAAATGAATTCTCAATTAAAATTATGAATATTCAATATAAAAAATTAATTTTCAACTAAACTAATAAATATTGGGAATACAAAAATTTTTAACCGAAAAGAAGAATTTTTTAACAAAATATGCGAATTTTCAACGAAATTGTTAAATTTTTTATTTAAAAATACCAATTTTCAACCAAAAATGGACATCCAAATTTTCAGTGGAAGGAATTAATTTGCAATCAAACTGATGAGTTTTTAACTAAAATTTTGAATCTTCAACTGAAATAGTTGAATTTTATACTAAAAAGATGAATTTTTAACCATAAAGATTATTTTCTAGTAAAAAAACGCAAATTTTTGCACAAATTACATAAATTTTGAAAATAGTTTAATTTATAAATAAAAAAGATCAATTTTTTAACAAATAGTTGAATTTTAATCCAAAAATATCAAATTTCAACCAAAAGTAGAAGTTAAATTTTCCATTAAAAATCGAATTCTCAACAACAAGAAAAACGGATTTTCAGGAAAATAGTTAAATTTTTTTACTGGAATAGTTAAATTTTTATATAACAGTGATAAATTTCCAAATAAAATCGTAAATATTTAACTGGAATAGTTGAATTTTAAACCGGAAGATGAATTTTTATTTGAAATGATGAATTTTCACAACAAAATTAATTTTTAACAAGAGTTTAATTTTCAACCAAATAATTTTATTTCCGATCTGAAAGATGAATTTTCAACTAGAATGATAAATATTTAACAGTAATGCTTGAATATGATAATAAATTTTTTTTTTATATAAATATGTTATGAATTTTTTGAATTTAGAAATATGCTACAATACAGAAAATTGTTGTATAATCTATAAAAAAAATGTTGGAAAACAAACTAAAAAATAAACTAAAAAACTGGTAAAATTACTATTAATAATTAAAAATATTCGCCAACCTTTTGTTTTGATCTGCTCGGCACGAGTTTCCTGATTTGCAGTCTTTTCTTAATATTTTTAAAAAATCCAGGACTCCTTCCAGAAGGAATTTCATCTCTGCCATCCCCAGATCGGATTTTCTCAATAGATTCTAAATTTTCCTCATTTTTCAAAGAAACATCTTTCCGGCTTTTCGAAGGAAAACTGAAATACTTTCCATTCAATCTCGAAAATTTGGAACTCTGCTTTCCCTGACTCGTCTCACACGATCCATCTGCGACTTCGCTTTCCGCGGAATTTGAATTCAGCATTGCTTCTACTTCACAAATTATGAGAAACTATCAAAAATCAGACGACACTGTCAATTTTTTCCGTGTCTTTCAACGATCTCAACCCACGGTTCTTTGTTGTATTATTATTACAGAGGTTACGTCAAAATGAGACGCCATATAATTTTCCACCTACATGTTTTCACTCAACATTCAATTACTTTGCATTGTTTACGAGCCATTCCGGCATAATTACTTCGGCAGATTGAGCATTATTTAACCCGTTGGGTATAATTAATAAAATCGTTTAAAAAAAAAAATGAAGTAACCTCACAACAAAATTCGACACTTTCTTTGATCATCTGTCATCGGACATAAACAATGTGAAACTAAGAAGGATGACGTCATGAAAATTTTGTGCTCTGGGGGAGTTTACCACTCGCCAGAGTGCGCGATCTGTTTGTGTCCGTGTTCTGGGAAAATTCAAATTTAATATATGAAAAATAGCTTTTTCTGTACGAAGTATTGACAAAGGCTTATATTTTAGTTGTAAAATAAAGTAAAAGAGTTAGGCATCACATTTTAAGGGAAAAAACTTAATATTTTAATTGCTGGTCACTTTTTCTTGCGTATTTCTGAATTTTATATACGTAATATTATTGTTCGCTGACTAAAACTCAAAGTACGCGTTTTTATTACATTCTCTTTTTTTCACAAAATAGTTGAACTTTTAACTAATAATGATTTTTTATGACACATGCATGATTTCGGTTCTCTTCGAAGCCTATGAAGCGGGGCTAAACCTCTACTTTTTACTCCCTAGGGAGTGAAAAGTGACGTCAGAGGTGAGTAATGAAAATTATACATCTATGAGCTTGCAATTTACGATACTCAGCCCACTCACAATAAAAACTCAGAGGAAATTTTGGTTTAGGATAATAGAATGTTGCGGTAATTCATGGAAAGTTACCACATACAACTGGTTACATTACCATAAAAGACAGAAAATGTCCATAAATTTCTGGAAATTTTTGAACATTTCCAAATTGAATTTTGGATAATTTACCCATAAATTACCTGTAATCGTACCAAACATTTCATAAATTTCCGGAAATTAAAAAAATCTTTAAAATTGAATGTTCAGTCATTTATCTCAATTTAACATAAATTACCTATAATATTACCATAAATTACCAAAAATATCATAAATTTCTGGAAATTTCAAAAATACTTAATATTGGAATTTGGATAATTTATGGTAAGTTACCATATTTACCTGTAAAATTACCATAAATCACCGAAAAATTCCATAAATTTCCGCAAATTTATAAACACTTATAGATATAATTTTAAGCATTTTATCTTAAGTTATCATAAATTTCCGGTAATATTACCTTAAATCACCAAGACTTTTATAAATTTCCAGAAATTTATAAAAATGTTTAAAATTACATTTTGGGCAGCTTATGGTAAGTTACAATATTTACCTCTGAAATTACCATGAATACTGAAAATTTCCATAAATTTCCGAAAATTTATAAACACTTAGAGAAATAATTTTAGGTATTTTATTTTGAGTTACCACACATTTTCGGTAATATTACCATTAATTACCAAAAATTTCATGAATATACGGTAATTTATGAACATCTTTAAAATTGAAATTTGGGCAATTTATGGTAAGTTACCATAAGTTACCTTCAAAATAACTGTAAATCATGCTTCCTTTATTTGAAATCTAATATGGGCTGAAATCATTCGAAAAATACGTAAATTTCCAACAAAATATTTGAAATTCTAACGAAAAATGTATTTTTTTTTACTTAAGGGAAATGAATTTTCAACAGAATTGTTAAATTTTCAACTAAAAAAATGAATTTTTAGCCAAAAATGGAATTGTGAAATTTTCAAATAAAAAAAATGAATTTACAACAATATATACAATTTGCATCAAAAGAAGTGAATTTTCAATTAAAAAAAGAAAACTTTTCAATAAAAAATGAAATAGTTAAATTTTCTGTTGAAAAAAAATTAATTTTCAACATAAATTAATGGCAATAGAATAGAGTTGCTTTTTCAGCCATAGAGATAAATTTTCAACTAAAGTAATGAATCTTCAACAAAAAAATTACCAAAAAAGTTGAATTTTCACGAAAACTTGAGTAGTTGATATTTCAACCAAAAAAGATTTTAATATTAATAAAAAACTAATAAAACACTAATAAGAAACACTAATAAAAAACAAAAAATTTTGAACCAAGAAAGAAGAGGTTTGAACGAGATACTTACACTTTCGAACAAAAATAATGAATTTTCAACCAAAAAGATGAATTTTCGAACAAAAAGATGCATTTTCAAGAAATAATTTTTAATTTCTACCAAAAAGTCGAGTTTTCAAGAAGAAGAATTTTTTGTGAGGAACATATATAGTCGAATTTTCAACAAAAAGGTCAATTTTCAAGAAAAGAAAAAAGAATTTGTCAAAAATTAGATAAATTTTCAATCGAAAAATGATTTGCAACAATAAAGGTTCATTCTTAACCATCAACAATAATTTTCAAGCAAAAAAAATTAATTTTGAATAAAATATATGAATTTTCATTCATATGGTTCGTTTTTTAAACTAAAAGAGGAGAATTTTAGCCAAAAATGGACACGTTAAATTTTCAGTTTATCATTTTTCAACGAAAAAAATTGGTTTTCACAAAAATAATTTATTTTAAACCATGAAGAGATGAATGTTCAAAACTCGAACAAACAAAGTAAAATGTAATAGTTGACATTTCAACCAAAAAATATTTTAATTTGAAAGCCTTTGAATGCAACCGAAAATGACTATTTTTAAACAAATAATGTAATTTTTTAAATAAAAAAATCAGCTTTCAACCAAAAATAAAATTAAAATTAAATACATATTTTCAACCAACTAGAAGAAGCTTCAATCGATAATACTTTAATATAAACAGCTGAATATAACCAAAAAAAAAGGATGACAATTTTTTCTCCTAAACAGTTGATTCGTTTAATTTGATAAAATGTTTATTTTTTATTTTTTGCTACAAAAACTAGAAAAAGTTTAAAAACATTTACTTTTGAACATTCTTTCAGTAAAGAATAATGTTATATTTGCGAAAGAAAAACTGACCATACTCAAAATTTTTAATTTTTTCTTTTCAAACTGAATAACTGACACTTTGAGTCTATTCTATAAATAAACTGTAAACTTTTGTTGCCATTTTGTGAAAAAAAGCTTTCTTTCATATATGAAATTTGAATTTTCGCAGAATTTGGACCCGAATATATCAATATATTGAAAATTTAACTATTTTGTTACAAATTTTGTTTAAAATATTTTTTGGTAAAAATGTCAACTATGCAGTCAATTTTACGTTGCTTGCTAAAGATTTATCTTTTTGGTTTAAAATAAACTATTTTAGTAAAAATAAGTTTTTTTTCGTTAAAAATTGATTGAATGAAAATTTAGCTTCCCATTTTCGGTTAAAAATTCTTCTATTTTGGTTTAAAAGATCAAAATTCATTTTTGTGGTTAAAAATTTCACTAGTTTCTTAAGAATATTGTTTTTTTTTTTGTTAAAAATTAATATTCTAGTTGTTAATTTATTAGTTTTTGTTGAAAACTGAAGTAATTTGTTCTAATCTCATTTATTCTGCTCAACATTATTTTTTTAACTGAAAATTGTTAAATTTATGAACGTCAAAATTAAGTAATTTATTCAGAAATTGTCTTTTTTGGTTAAATTCAACTTTTACTCATTTAGTATTATAATCTTTTTTTTTTCTGTTGGAATATGAACTATTGACCTTTTCGTCAAAAATTCACATTTTTTGGTTTAAAGTTATATTACTTTGTTAAAAAGTAATTTTTTTACGATTGATTACTTTAGATTTCTATGGGTGCGAATTTAACTATTCTATTAGAAAATGCGTATTTTTTTGGTTAAAAATGAATTTTTCAAGGTAAAATTTAATTATTCTATTTCGGACTGAAAATTTTTTATTTTTTAGTTCAAAATTCACTTCTTTTGTAACAAATTGAACTATATTTTTGGAAATTCAATTTTTTATCTGAAAATTTCACGAATCAATTTTTGGTAAAAACTTAATTTTTTTGGTTGAAAACCTGAAAATTTTGTAGAAAATTTGTTATTTTATTTTTTGTTTAAAGTTTATCTTTATCAATTGAAAATTCTACTATTTGGTAATAATTGAATTTTTAGCCAAGTGCTTTAATTTTGAAATATAACAGATGAATTCTGAAGAACTGACCAGTACTCAAAATAGTAAAGTTGTTTTAATTTCAAACTAAACGACTGACACTTTTACCTTGTTATATGAATAAACTAACAAAAACCTTATTATTTATTTGTACAAAAGCACATTTTCTTTTATCCAATTTGAATTTTCGCGGAATTTTGACTAGTGGCGGCAATTATCACTAGCGCCACCAACCTAAAGATTCAAGAAGGTGGATTTTATTCACAATGATGAATTGTGTTCCTTTCTACAAATTTTTTACTCTATGTACTAAAACACTAGCGGGAGGTCAGTGGTCACTCGTTAAAAAAACAGAAAAACAGTAACAATCTACGTTAAAACTCAAGTTAAAATCAATTAAATAGTCAGCTGAAAAAAAAACGAAAGAAAGCGCCTCACACATTCACCTGCCTTGACAAATATTTACTGCGGAAATACAGATTAAAAACTAAAAACGTTTTTCAAAATGGAAAACAGTGGGGAAAGTGGCGACGACGGAGGTCCTTTAGGTACAACAACTTTCCTTGGCAGTGGAGTTTCTGGAAATTACATCGGAGGTGATATAGAAGGTATGGAGAATATTTTATTATTTAAGAAAAAAGCTGTCCATTTTTTTAAACATTCCGAAATCGTTAAAAGAAACTAAATATTCAATGTCAACAACCAGTTTCTTCGTTTTTTTTTAAAATTGTTTTCCTTCTTTTCCTTACTCAAGTCCTCCATTATTTACTTATATTATCATACATTTTCCTAAGTGGTGGTTTTTCATCATTTTCAATCAATTAGAGAAATTAAGATTTCGCGGATTTTTTTATTCCGTGGTTCCTAACCTCAAAATGTCGATTTTTATATTTCCCCACATTTTGTTGATTTATTCATATTTTCTGTTTATGATTAGCAATTGTCTTTTCGTAGTTTTGATCAAAACTTTATTTTTTTAACAAACTCATTTTTCATATAAAATTTTTGGAAACTGAAAAATTTTGTTGCGAATGATTTAAAAATGAAAATTATACAATTTAAAATACAATTTTTATATATCAGAGGCTTAAATGCTTTCAGAATAAGACTTGGAGCATATTAAATTTTGTAGAATGGTTTTATACTTTTATTTGGACCATTTTGACTTTGTTTTGTTATTCCGTCGTTCCTAACCTCAAAGTGTATGTTAGATTGTTCTACATTTTGTTGTTTTATTATTATTTGGAAGCCCCGGAAACATAAAAAATATTAAATTTCATCAAAAAATATTCTATTTGATTTTTGAACCAAGAGAAGAATTTTATTTTAAATTAAAAACAGTTTACTGGAACCAAAATGGGCGAATTTTTCAACAGAATAGTTGATTCCATATTTAAAAAAATTACTTTTTAGTTTATATTTGTTTTGCTTCTATAATTTTTTCACTAAATAGTTGTATTTTTACCAAAAAAGTTAAATTTTCCATCCGAGAGAATTAATAGTGAATAAAAGAGTAATTTTCGACAAGAATGTTTAATTTTGTACCACATTGTTTATTGAATATGAATATTTAACAAAAGAGTTCATTTCTAACCAATCAGTTGAATTTTCCACAAGCTTAATTTTCTACAAAAAAATATGTATTGTTAAACTAAAAAAGTTAAATTTTTTATCGGAGAGAATTAATTTTCAATAAAAAAAATACTTCGACAAGACAAATTAATTTATAAATTTATTTTAGACAAAAAAACTCTCTTTCCTACTATAAAAATTTGCTTTTCAACAAAATACTTGAATCTACAAATAAAATAATTAAATTTTCTGACATCATCGTTGAATTTTCAACCTAGAAAGAAAAATTCTCAACGAAAAAGTGTCATAGTTTATATTTCAATAACTAAAAATGAAATTAATATTTGAAAAATGTAAAGCTAAAAAACGAATTTTTAACATGTAACAATTTTTTAATCAAAAAAAAATAAAAAAAAATTTCCAATTTAAAAAGACCAAAAAGGATGAATTAAAAAAAAAGAATTCTTTACGAAATAGTTGCGCTTTTACCCAAGAAAAATTAAATTTCAAACTAAGGCAATTGTTTTATTTCTCAGAAAAAAAACCGAGGATATTTAACTAAAAAAAAAAACTTATAAAAAAAAGAAAAAATTTGATTTTCAGTTAACAAAATAATTTTAAGCTAAAAATGAAGCTAAAACTAAATAGAGGCTAACTAAACTGTTAAATTCTCAACAAAGTGGTTCAACTTTCAGCAAAAAATATAAATTTTTACTAAAACTATACATTTAAAAAAAGAATTTTCAACCATAAAGTTGGATTTTCATTAAAGAAAAATGAAATTTCTAATAAAACAGATGAATTTTCAAATAAAAAAAAGTTGTAAAATAAAAGTAGTTAAATTTTCTATTATTCCAAATTACTTTTCAAGTTGAAAATATGAATTTTTTAACAAAAAATAAATTTCTACGAAAAAAATTGAATTTTCGAACCAAAAAGACGAATTTTTAACCAAAAAGGTTGAGGTTTTAACTAAATTTTAGGATTCTCTACCAAATAGTTGTTTTTTTATCGATAAAAGATTAAATTTCTCCTAAAACATATGAATTTTTATTAAATTTTTTTAAATAGTTGAATATTTATCTAAATTGCTAAAACTTCCATTTTTCTACCAAAAAGGATGAATTAAAAAATATATATAATTTTTTACCAAATAGTTGCGCTTTTATCCAAGAAAGATGAAATTCGTACTAAAACAGATGCGTTTTTTACCCTAGATCGTCACCGTGGGTGAAATTCACCCAAACATTACAATATTTTAATGAGCAATTTCGGTGACAAAAACTATTAAACCTTTTTTTTTTAAACCTTCAAGAATATCTAAATATTTTTTTTAGAATGTTAGAACTCAATATTACAGCAGGATCTTAGTTTTTTAGAGCTTGGGTAAATTTCACCCACTGTGAGCTATATGATATCGAGAAAATATTCCAGTTTATTTATCAAATCAAAATATCAATAAAATATAATAATAATAAAAATAATCTTAAGCTAAACATAAGCCTAAAACTAAATAGAGGGTAACTAAAATATTAAATTCTCAACAAAGTGGTTCAACTTTCAGCAAAAAATATGAATTTTTACTAGACGTATACATTTAAAAAAAAAGAATTTTTAACCATAAAGTTGGATTTTCGTTTAAGAAAAATGAAATTTCTAATAAAACAGATGAATTTTCAAATAAAAAAAAAGTTGGAAAACAAAAATAGTTAAATTTTCTATTATTCCAGTTTACTTTTCAAGATCAAAATATAATTTTTTTGCAAAAAAAAAGTTTCTACGAAAAAAAATGAATTTTCAAACCAAAAAGACGAATTTTTAACTAAAAAAGTTGAGGTTTTAACGAAATTTTAGGATTCTGTACCAAATAGTTGTATTTTTATCCATAAAAGATTAAATTTCTTCTAAAACATATACAGTTTTATTGCATTTTTTAAAATAGTTGAATATTTATACAAAATGCAAAAAGTTCCATTTTTCTACCTAAAAGGATGAATTAAAAAAAATATATAATTATTTACCAAATAGTTGCGCTTTTATCCAAGAAAGACGAAATTCGTACTAAAACAGATGCATTTTTGACCTTTAGATGACACTGGGGGTCCATTGGACCCCAGACCATTTTTGAACGAATATAAAAATTCGTAAATTCCATGAATTTTTCAATTTTTTTTCAAAGTGTTAAAAATAAAATTTAAGTTACTATACCGATTAATTCTTTAGAAGAGATCTTAAAGAATACACAAAAAAACTTCTTAACAAAAATATCAAAAATTAAACCTTTTTACAACAGTTTAAAAACGTTGGGGTCCAAAAGACCCCAAGTGTCAGCTACGTTATTCTTTGGATGTGTGTCATTTAAGGGTTAACCCTAGGTGGTCACCGCGGGTGAATTTCATCCCAAAAAAACTTTTCAAACTCTTCGTAAAGTATCCTAATTACTTCAAATTTGCTGTTATATTACAATATTTTAATGGACAATTTTGGTGATAAAAACTATTAAACCTTTTTTTTTAACCTCCAAGAATACCTAAATACTTTTTTTAGATTGTTAGAACTCAATATTACTGCAGGATCTTAGTTTTTTAAAGTTTGGGTAAATTTCACCCACTGTGACCTATATGATATTGAGAAAATATTATAATAATAAAAATAATTTTAAGCTGAAAATAAGGCTAAAAATAAATAGAGGATAACTAAACTATTAAATTATCAACAAAATGATTCAAGTTTCAGCAGAAAATATGATTTTTTACTAAAAGTATACATTTAAAAAAAGAATTTTTAACCATAAAGTTGGATTTTCATTTAAGAAAAATGAAATTTCTAATAAAACAGATGCATTTTCAAATGAAAATAAAAGTTGTAAAAGAAAAATAGTTCAATTTTCTATTATTCCAGTTTACTTTTCAAGATCAAAATATGATTTTTTAACGAATTTTTAACTAAAAAAGTTGAGGTTTTAACTGAATTTTAGGATTCTCTACCAAATAGTTGCGCTTTTATCCAAGAAAGATGAAATTCGTACTAAAACAGAAGCATTTTTAACCCTAGATGGTCACCGTGGGTGAAATTCACCCAAGCATTACAATATTTTAATGGGCAATTTGGTGACAAAAACTATTAAACCTTTTTTTAAAAAACCTTCAAGAATACCTAAATATTTTTTTTAGATTGTTAGAACTCAATATTACTGCAGGATCTTAGTTTTTTAGAGTGTGGGTCATATTCACCCACTGTGACCTATATGATATTGAGAAAATATTCCAGTTCATTTTTCAAACCAAAATATTCATAAAATATTATAATATTAAAAATAATTTTAAGCTGAAAATAAGGCTAAAAATAAATAGAGGATAACTAAACTATTAAATTATCAACAAAATGATTCAAGTTTCAGCAGAAAATATGATTTTTTACTAAAAGTATACATTTAAAAAAAGAATTTTTAACCATAAAGTTGGATTTTCATTTAAGAAAAATGAAATTTCTAATGAAACAGATGAATTTTCAAATGAAAATAAAAGTTGTAAAAGAAAAATAGTTCAATTTTCTATTATTCCAGTTTACTTTTCAAGATCAAAATATGATTTTTTTACGAATTTTTAACTAAAAAAGTTGAGGTTTTAACTAAATTTTAGGATTCTCTACCAAATAGTTGCGCTTTTATCCAAGAAAGATGAAATTCGTACTAAAACAGAAGCATTTTTAACCCTAGATGGTCACCGTGGGTGAATTTCACCCAAGCATTACAATTTTTTAATGGGCAATTTGGTGACAAAAACTATTAAACCTTTTTTTTAAAAAACCTTCAAGAATACCTAAATATTTTTTTTAGATTGTTAGAACTCAATATTACTGGAGGATCTTAGTTTTTTAGAGTTTGGGTCATGTTCACCCACTGTGACCTATATGATATTGAGAAAATATTCCAGTTAATTTTTCAAACCAAAATATTATAATGATAAAAATAATTCTAAAATGGTGAAAATTGAAAAAAAAAACAGATGATCCAGAGAACACGGATGATTCGAATCATGGTGGAGATCCGCTCCAGGGTGGCGGAGGTGGAGGCGCAGCAGGTCCTCTCCGCGAACAGGATCGCTTCCTCCCGATCGCAAATGTAGCGAAAATCATGAAGAGGGCGATCCCCGAGTCCGGTAAAATAGCCAAGGACGCACGTGAGTGCGTGCAGGAGTGCGTCTCCGAATTTATCTCGTTTATCACCTCGGAGGCGAGCGACCGGTGTCACATGGAGAAACGGAAAACGATCAACGGCGAGGACATCCTCTTCGCGATGACGACCCTCGGCTTTGACAATTACGTCGAGCCGCTGAAACTCTATCTGCAAAAATATCGCGAGGCGACAAAAGGCGACAATCCGCTAGGTGGCACCTCAGGCAATGGCGAGCGTAAAAGCGAATCCGCCCATTCCACCATCTACGAGGAGCAACTATTTGCGATTCAAACTGGCACAGATGCGACGACTTCGGACACGCCTGTTCTCTACAGTTATTCGACCGCTGACCAGATGCAATTTCAATTGTCCTGATTGTCGAACTTTGCGACACCTTTATCGTCCTTTAGCCGAGACACGAGTGTCGAATTTTGTTCGGAAGAGTGACTTTCTTCGTGTCTGTGAAAGAGAGAAAGAAGAAAAAAATGTAAAGCATCTTTTCTGGATGAACAAATGGGAGTATTGTAAAGTTAAGATAGCTTTTTTTTTTTAACGTGAGATTTGAATGATTTGAGTCTAATTGGAAGACTGAAGAGAGCCCTGCAGAGTGGCAAGGGTTACCAAAAGTAATTTTGACTTGGGAAAAGAAAAAGAAAAAAAGTCAGGAGAGTATGACACTACCGTGGTTGAATTTTTGATGATATTTGAAAGCTATTTTTTTTTTAATTGTGTTGTGAATTTAAATTCTACAACGGTAGTGTTTTGGTATTCTTTTTATTTCTTTTTTATTTTGTAGTTTTAGAATAAATCTCTAATAATAAATGAATTTGTGAATGAGGTGAAGTGTTTTCTGAAACTTGTGAAGAAATAAAAAGAAAATGATAAATTATTTGGAATTTTGTCTAGAAACATTGAATTAATGCATTTCTATATCCCACAGATAAAATAAATTTAATAATAATTAATTTAAAAACGAGAATTTGTTTTTTTTTTCATTTGAACTTTCATCAAGAAAAAATTTCAAGTTCATTTTTCAACAACAAAATATAAATTTTAAACGAAAAGTCCATTTTTTACGAAATAGTTAAATTTTTTACAAAACAAAAGAATTTTCGCCCAAAAAGTATAATTTTTTCTTAACAAAATAGTTTAATTTTTAATTAAACAGTTGCATTTTTATCCAAGAATTTTTAAACACAAAAGATTTCTGTTCTCTTTACTATACAAAAATTTACATTAAAAATTAAATAAAAAATTAACAGTTGAATTTTGAAGCAAAAATATGAACTTTCTAAAAAACAGTTGAATTTTTGAACCAAATAATTAAATTTTCAAACAAAACGATAAATTTTCAACTAAATTGTTTAAAAATGGATGCGATGTGATTCCATATTTAAAAAATGTAATTTTTAGTTTATATTTGTTTCCTTTCTAAATTTTTAAAATAAATAATTGTATTTTTACCAAAAAATTTCAAATTTTCAATTCGGGAGAATTGTTTTTCAATAAAAAAAAAGACTTTTCGACAAGAAAGTTCAAGTTTACACTACATTATTTATTTAATATGAATATTTAACAAAAGAGTTCATTTTTAACCAATCGATTGAATTTTCCACAAAAAAGTTAAATATTCAATTGAAAAAAAATTAATTTTCAAACAAAAAATGTACAAAAATGATAAATGTTCAACCAAATTAAATTTCCAAACAAAAAAATCAATTTTTCACCCAGACGATTAATTTTTTATCAAGAAAAGACCAATTTTTAACAAATTATATAAATTTTCAACTAAAAAGTTTAAACAGTGGATGCGAAATCATTTCAAATTTGTTGTAAATTAATTTTATATTTTTTCATTTAAAAAATTTGTTGACTAAATAGTTGAATTTTTAAACTAAAAAAGTTAGATTTTTCATCTGAGAGAATTAATTTTTCAATAAAAAAAGACTTCCGCAAAACAGTTTAATTTTTTTCTCAAATTTTTTAATTTCAACCTAAAAAAAACGATTTTTCTACAAAACAGATGAATTTTTAACCCGAGAATATGAATTTTCAAACTAAAGAGTTAAAATTTCAATTAAAAATTGTAATTTTCTATCTATAAAATCAAATTTTCTACTACAATTATAAATCTTTAACCAAATAATCAAATTTCCAAAAAAGAGCAATTTTCTACATAGAAGATTAATTTTATAAGATACAAGACAAGTTTTCAACGTATTATATAAATTTTCAACCTAACAATTTAAAGAATTCAAGCGATATAAAAAAAATTATATTAAAAAAAAAATTAGATTATATTTTTTCGTTTTTAAAATTTATTGATTAAATAGTTGAATTTTTAAACTAAAAAAGTTAAACTTTCATTCTAGAGAATTAATTTTCAATAAAAAAAAAGTCTTCTACAAAATAGTTGAATTTCTTACCAAATTTTTCAACCTCAAAGCTGAAAAGAAGAATTTTCAACAAAACAGTTGAATTTCTAACTCGACAATTGTGAATTTTAAACAAAAAGGTTTAAATTTGAATTAAATTAATTAATTTTCAACCCGAAAAAGTCAAATTTTCGACTAAAATTAGAAATCTTCAAACAAGGAAATGAACTTTTAAGAAATTAATTTAACTTTTAACAGAGAAGTTGAATTTTCAACCAAATAATTAAGAGCTTGAAATTTTTTGATAAAAAAACAGTATTGTTTTATCAACTGTAAATATAAATAAATGAATAAATAATTTTTAAAATGGATCTGTACTTTAAATATTAAAAACTGAACAATAATTTATTTAATAAAACGTTTCTAAATTCGTTCAATGTTTAAAAATTTTCAGATTAAAACTTTATAAACTATTTTCAAATTAAAAATAATTTAATAATAATATATTCATAATTAAAGGCTTTTATTAAATTAAAAATATTGTTTCAGTCTGAATGATTCACTTTTTAACCAATTTATTTTGAAATTTTTTAATTAAGAAAAAAAATGTAATAATTCACAATATTTGAATGTCCATTTTAGATGAGAAAATTGGAGCGAAATATTTAAAAGTAAATAATTTTGTTTTAAATCCTTAAAATTCTTTTTTGACCATTCTGAAAATCTCTGAAAATCTTTTTAAATATTCTGTTAAAATATTTTTTCAAAATGACAAATCATTTTCAATTTTCCCAAGAATCTTCAGAAAATGTTTTTATTCTTTTGTGGCTTTTCACAATTTTTAAAAACAATTTTTCAAAAATAATTTTAAATTTGAAAAAATTTAAAACAACTTCTAGATTTCGCAAGATTTTGAAATAAAATTTTAAAGCTTTTCAAGGATGCTTAAACTATTTAATATGAAAATCATTTAACTCGACTTTAAGAACTTTTGAGTTGAAAAAAATTTTAATTTTTACATTTTTAGCGTAAAAAATAACTTAATATAATTTTGAAAATTTTTAATTGCATTAATTGATTCTTTAATTTAGAGTATTGAAAATGTTAACGTGGATTTATATTTTTTAATTTTTTAATTTTTACTGAAGAAACTATTTTTCATTATTGTTCATTCATTCCACTATTTCTTTATTTTTTTATATATACCTGGAAAAACCTGGAAATTCCAGGGGATTTTTTCGAGAGCGTCCTTAATTTTTTTTTTTAAATTTGGATTATGAAAATTATTAAAAATTATTCTTTATTTATAAAAGTAGCTTTATATTACTAAAGATGAATTTTCACCCAGAAGCTTAGTTTTTTTACCAAAAAAGACGAATTTTTAATAAATTGTATAAATTTTACACTAAAAAGTGTAAACAATGGATGCGACATAATTTCAATTTTTTTTTAAATTAGTTTTAAGTTTATATTTTTTCATTTAAAAAAATTGTTGACCAAATAGTTAAATTTTTAAACTAAAAAAATAAAATTTTTTATCTGAGAGAATTTATTTTTCAATAAAAAAAAAGACTGACAAAATTGTTTAATTTTTTACCAAATTATGCAATTTCAAGCGAAAAAGACGAATTTTCTACAAAACAGTTGAATTTTTAACCCGAGAATATAAATTTTCAACTTAAGAATTAATTTTTAACCAATTATTGGAATTTCCAACAAAAGAGTTAAAATTTCAATTAAAAATTTTAATTTTCTACCCAGAAAAGTCAAATTTACTATTAAAATTATAAATTTTCAACCAAATAATCAAATTTCAAAAAAAAAATCCAATAGAAGATTAATTTTCTACCAAACAAGGCGAATTTTCTACAAATTATATAAATTTTATTCTAAAGAGTTTAAACAATGGATGCGACATAATTTCAAGTTTTTAAAAAATTAATTTTAAGTTTATATTTTTTCATTTTAAAAAATTGTTGACCAAATAGTTAAATTTTTAAACTAAAAAAATTTAATTTTTTATCTGAGAGAATTTATTTTTCAATAAAAAAAAATATTTTGACAAAATTGTTTAATTTTTTACCAAATTATGTAATTCCAAGCGAAAAAGGCAAATTTTCTAGAAAACAGTTGAATTTTTAACCCGAGAATATAAATTTTCAACTTAAAAGTTAATTTTTAACCAATTATTGGAATTTCCAACAAAAGAGTTAAAATTTAAATAAAGAATTTTATTTTTCTACCCAAAAAAGTCAAATTTACTATTACAATTATAAATTTTCAACCAAATAATCAAATTAAAAAAAAAGTTCGACCAGAAGATTAATTTTCTTCCAAAAAAGGCGAATTTTCAACTAAAAGGTTTAAAAAATGGATGCGATTTGATTCCCATATTTAAAAAAATTAATTTTTAATTTATATTTGTTTCGTTTCTAACATTTTTTTTTACTAATTAATTGTATTGTTACCAAAAAAGTTAAATTTTCCATCCGAGAGAATTAATTTTCAATAAAAAAATACGTTTTTGACCAGAAAGTTTAATTTTATACTACATTATTTATTGAATTTGAATATTTAACAAAAGTGCTTATTTTTAACCAATCAGTTGAATTTTTCACAAAAAAGTTAAATTTTTAATTCAAAAAAATTAATTTTCGGACAAAAAATGTAAAGTTTTCAACTAAAATTATAAACCTTTAATCAAATAATTAAATTTTTTAACAAAAATTTGCATTTTTCACTCAGAGGCTTAATTTTCTACCAAAAAAGACGAATTTGCAACAAATTATATAAATTTTAAACTAAAAAGTTTATGGAATGGATGCGATATCTTTCAATATTAAAAAAAAAATAGTTTATATTTTTTCGTTTCAAAAATTGTTGATTAAATAGTTGAATTTCTAAACTAAAAAAGTTAATTTTTCATTCCAGAGAATTAATTTTCAATAAAAAAAAGCAATCTACAAAAAAAGTTGAATTTTTTACCAAATTAATTACTTTTAAACCTGAAAAGACGAATTTTATACAAAACAGTTGAATTTTTAACCCGAAATTTGTGAATTTTAAACAAAAAAGTTCAAATTTCAATTAAAACAATTAATTTTCATCCCAAATTTAACTTTTAACTAAGAAGTTGAATTTTCGACCAAATAATCAAATTTCCAAACAAAAAATATAAATTTTCCTCAGAAGAATAATTTTATACCGAAAAAGACGAATTTTCTTCATATTTATTCTGCTTCAAAAATGTTGCAACTAAATAGTTTAATTTTTTAACTAAAAGAAAATCAATTTTATCTATAAATAGAGTAGTGAAATTTTCATTTGAGGGAATTAATTTTCAATAAAAAAACAAGACTTTTCTACCAAATTTAATTTTCAAGCCAAAAACACGAATTTTCGACCCGAGAATATGAATTCTCAAATTTAAAGTTTCAATTAAAGCTCAATTTTCAATAAAAATAGAAGAATTTACAGCTAAGAAGATTTAAATTTTTCCAAAAAAGTTTAATTTTCCACAAAATGCGTAAACTTATTCAGAAATTAGTTTAATTTTGAACCAGAAAGATACATTTTCTACCAGAAGAGACGAATTTTCTATTTTCAATACCAAAATATTAAATTTACAACAACAAAAAAACGCAAATTTTCTACAAAATTATTAAATTCTGGACACAATAGTTGAATTTTCAACCTAAAACGATACATTGCTAATAAAAAAGTGCCATATTTTATATTTCAATATAAAAAGATTAAATTTATACCAAGAAAAAGACGAATTTGCAACAAATAAATATTTTTCACGCAAGAAAGAAATAAAAGTTTATTTAAATTGTTAAACCTTTGAGTCAAAAGACGAATTTTGTCTTCAAAATTTAATTTTTAAAGCAGAATTTGACTTTTCAGCAAAAAAAAAATTCCCTACAAAATGGATGCATTTTACCCCCCCCCCTCCCGCCATTTTTCAAATGAAATTATTTTTTTTTAGGTTTAAAAGTTTTCAAAATTTTCAAACCGAAAGATGACTTTTCAGGAAAAAATCAACTTTTCGCGAGACTTATGCATTTTTATCCAGAAACATTGAAATTTCAAAATTTCAAAAAATTTAATTTTCAGCCCGAAACTACAAATTTTTCACCGAAAAGGATGTATTTTTAATAAAATAGTTTATTTATATAACAAGTAGTTGCATTTTGATAAAAAAAATATGAAATTTCTGTTAAAACATATGAATTTTTTTTTAAAGAAATTTTCGAAAAAAGTTGAAGTTTCATGAAACAAAAATTGCAGTCGACTTTTCAAGAATTAAAAAAAAAAAGAAATTTCTCTTAAAACAGATGAATTTTGATTATTTTTTTTTTAAATGGACTTTAACAAAATTATTGAATTCTCTAGCAAAGAATTACATTTTTATCCAAAAGTGATTCAATCTCTCTTAAAACAACTCAATTTGTATTTAAAAAATATATAAATTTTTTAAAAAATTGAATTTTCTTCCAAAAAAGATTCCCGTTGACTTTTAAAAATAAAAATATGAATTTTTCAACAAAAAATAAATTTCTACGAGAAAAATTGAATTTTTAATGCAAAAAGACGAATTTTTAAACAAAAAGAATAATTAACAAATTTGTTGAATAATTTACCAAATAGTTGCATTTTTATTTAAAAAAATAAATAAATTTTTATTTTCAAAAAATTGAAATTTTCAAAAAAAGTTGAATTTTCCTAAAAAAAAGATTCCGGTTGACTTTTCAAAATCAAAATATGAATTTTTCAACAAAAAATAAGTTTCTACGAAAAAAATTGAATTTTTAATGCAAAAAGAGGAATTTTTAAACAAAAAGAATAATTAACAAATTTATTGAATTCTCTACCAAATAGTTGCATTTTTATTTTTAAAAAATAATGTTCTCTTAAAACAGGTGAATTTTTATTTTCAAACATTTGAAATTTTCAAAAAAGTTGAATTTTCCTGCAAAAAAGATTCCCGTTGACTTTTAAAAATAAAAATATGAATTTTTCGACAAAAAATAAGTTTCTACAAAAAAAATTGAATTTTTATTGCAAAAAGACGAATTTTTAAACAAAAAGAATAATTAACAAATTTATTGAATAATTTACCAAATAGTTGCATTTTTATTTAAAAAAATAAATAAATTTCTCTTAAAACAGATAAATATTTATTTTCAAAAAATTGAAATTTTCAAAAAAGTTGAATTTTCCTGCAAAAAAGATTGCAGTTGACTTTTCAAAATCAAAATATGAATTTTTTAACAAAAAATAAGTTTCTACGAAAAAAATTGAATTTTTAATGCAAAAAGACGAATTTTTTAACATAA
>NC_046659.1:104999005-105024733 GCF_010883055.1 Belonocnema kinseyi
GAATTTCTCAACAAAAAATAAGTTTCTACGAAAAAAATTTAATTTTTAATGCAAAAAGAGGAATTTTTAAACAAAAAGAATAATTAACAAATTTATTGAATAATTTACCAAATAGTTGCATTTTTATTTTAAAAAATAAATAAAGTTCTCTTAAAACAGATGAATTTTTATTTTCAAAAAATTGAAATTTTCAAAGAAAGTTGAATTTTCCTGCAAAAAAGATTCCAGTTGACTTTTCAAAATCAAAATATGAGTTTTTTAACAAAAAATAAGTTTCTACGAAAAAATTGAATTTTTAATGCAAAAAGACGAATTTTTATACAAAAAGAATGACTTTAACAAAATTATTGAATTCTCTACCAAATAATTACATTTTTATCCAAAAAAGGTTCAATCTCTCTTCAAACAACTCAATTTGTATTTAAAAAATATATAAATTTTTTAAAAAGTTGAATTTAAAATAAAAGTTTATCTAAATTGTTAATCCTTCAAGCCAAAAAAGGAATTTTCTATAGAAAAATTGAACTTTCAAACCAAAAGGATGACTTTTCAGGAAAAAATTAATTTCTCACGAAACTGATGCATTTTGACCCAAAAGACGTTAAATTTCAAACGAACAAAATTAGTTTTTACTAAAAAAGGAGAATTTTCATGTGAAAAAGATCAAACTTAAAAAATTGGAAGTTACATATTCAGTTAAAAAATTAATTGTAAACCAAAAACAAGGCTTTTTCGACTAAACAGTTAAAATTTCAATCAAATCCATCAAAGAAATAAATTTTGACATAAATAGTTAAAGTTTCATTAACCAAAAATAAGTACATACGAAAAAAATTAAATTTTCAATGCAAAAAGACAAATTTTTGAACAAAAAGAATTATTTTAACAAAATTATTGAATTCTCTACCAAATATTTGCATTTTTATCCAAAAAAGATTAAGTTTTTCTTAAAACAGATGAATTTTTATTTAAAAAATAAATATAAACTAAAAAAAAGTTGAATTTTCATATAAAAAAGATTCCAGTTGACTTTTCAAAATCAAAATATGAATTTTTTAACAAAACGTAAGTATTTACGAAAAAAATTGAATTTTCTACCAAATAGTCGCATTATTAACCAAAAAATATCAAATTTCTCTTAAAACAGATGAATTTTTATTTATTTTTTTTTAATAGAAATTTTCAAAAAAGTTGAATTTTCATTCAAAAAGATTCCAGTTGACTTTTCGAAAATAAAATATGAATTTTTAACAAAAAATAAGTTTCTACGAGAAAGATTGAATTTTCAATAAAAAAAAACAACGAATTTTTAACGAAAAAGGATGAATTTTTAACAAAACAGTCGAATTTTCATCCCAGAAAGATGAAATTTGTTCTAAAACAAACAAATTTGTAAAGAAAGGACAATTTATTTTTTAAAGTTGAAATTTTATCCAGAAAATATTTCACTTAATTTTTCAACTCGAAAATATAAATTTTAAACAAAAAGTCAATTTTCTACGGATTACTTAAAATTTCAACAAAACAGCAAAATGTTTAACCAAAAAGTATAATTTTTTGTTAACAAAATAGTTTAATTTTCAACTAAACAGTTGCATTTTTATTCGAGAAAGATCAAATTTCCCTTAAAACAAATAAATTTTTAATTAAAAAAAAAACATAAATTTTCAAAAAAAGTTAAATTCTTACACAAAAAAGATTTCAGCTCTCTATTAAACACCAAAATATTAAATTAAAATAATAACGTAAAATTTCTAAGAAAAAGTTAAATTTTTAACAAAACAGCCGAATTTTCAACCGAAAACTATGGATTTTAAACAAAATTGTGAAATTTTCAAGAAAATAATTAAATTTTGAACATAATAGTTGAATTTTTCTACCTTAAAATATATCAAAAAGATAAATTTGGAAAAAATAGATAAATTTTCGGTTAGAAAAAATTTTGTTGACTTTTCAAGATCAAAAAATGAATTTTGTAGAAAAAAAAGTTTGTATGAAAAAAAATTGAATTTTCAATTTTAAAAAATACGGATTTTTAACCAAATTTTTTTAAGTTCATTTTTTCATTTTTGTAAAATAAAAAATGAAAATTCTACTAAACAAGGTGATTTTTAACAAAAAAGAGTTGAATTTTCATCCGAAAAGTTTTCAATTTACTTTTCAACAGAAAAATAAAAATTTTCAACGAAAAGTAAATTTTCTAGGAAATATTTTAATTTTTAACAAAACAGTTGCAATTTTTTCAAGAAAAGTGCAATATTTATTAAATTATCGAAATTTCAAAACAAACTGACTAATTTTGTGTGCAAAACAGCTTAATTATAAAAAAAAAGAAAGAAATTTTGGTAAAAAAAATTTTATTTTATTCCAAAAAATACCAGTTTTCAACAAAATACTCTTTACCTGAAAAAGAAAAAATTTTGACCTAAAATTTAATAGGTAAATTTTCAATTACCAAAGTAATTTTTCAACCAACACAAAATTATTTTTTAACAAAACTGTTCAATTTCCAACTAAAGAGATGATTTTTTTACTAAAATTTTGAATCTTTAACAAAAAAATGCATTTTTAAGAAAATACTTAACCTTTATAACCAAGCTTTTAAATTCTTAACCAAAAAGATGGATTTTCAAAATAAAAATTAATTTTTAATCGAAATAACCCGAATTTTTAATAAAATTATAAAATTCTCAACCAAAAAGTTGAAATTTCAACTAAAAACTATGAATTTTTAAACAAACTGAATAATTTACTTCCAAAAAAGACGAATTTTCAATAAAATTCAAAAATTCTCAACCGAAATATTGAATTTTGAACTAAAAAAAAAACGATTTTTTAACCAAATTCTAAAATTCTGAACCAAAAAGTTGAATTTTCAACTAAAAAATTAATAAATAAAAAAATATTAGTTTGCTACCAAAAAAGACGAATTTTTAATAAAATTATGAAATTCCTAACCATACAGTTGAATTTTTAACTTAAAAAGACGAATTTTTAAACAAAATGATTAATTTACTGCCTTAAAAGACGATTTTTCAAACAAATTAAAAAATTCTTAACTAAAAAGTTGAATTTTCTACTAAAAAAAATATTTTTTTAAATTATTCTAAAATTCTGAAGATTGATATACTAACAAAAAAGGCGAATTTCAAAGTCAAAGAAACCGAATTTTTAACAGAATTCAATAATTCTCAACCAAAAAACTTAATTTTTAACTAAAAAAGATTCATTTTTTAACAGAAAGATTAATTATCTACCAAAAACGACGAATCTTTAATCAAATTCAATAATTCTTGACCAAAAAGTAGAATTTTCCATTAAAAAACATAAATTTTAAAACAAAAAGTTTAATTCATTACCAAAAAGGTGATTTTTTTATCAAATTCTAAAGTGTTCAACCAAAAAATTGAATTTTTAGCTAAAAAAAATGAATTGATAACAAAATTCCAGAACTTTAAGCAAAAAGTTAAATTTTCAACTAAAAAATAACTTTTTAACAAAAAAATTAATATGCTATCAGAAAGACGAGATTTCAACAAAAAGATTAATTTCTAAGAAAAAAAGACAAATTTCTAATAAAAATCAAGAATCCTCAACAAAAAGTTGAATTTTCAATTAAAAAAGGATGAATTTTTAAGCGAAAAGATTATTTTAATATCAAAAGGGCGATTTTTAAACAAAATCGTAGAGTTTTCAACCAAAAAATTGAATTTTCAACTGAAAAAGAATTTTTAAACAAAAAAATTAATATACTACCGGAAAGTCGAAATTTCAACAAAAAGATTAATTTCTAGGAAACTACAGCAAATTTTTAATAAAAATCAAAAATTCTCAACAAAAAGTTGAATTTTCAGTTAAAAAAGATTATTTTAATATCAAAAAGGCGAATTTTTAACTAAATTCTAGATTTTTCTATCAAAACCTTTAATCTTCAACTAAAAAAGATGAATTAATAACAAAATTGTAGGACTTTAAACAAAAAGTTAGATTTTCAAATAAAAAAGAATTTTTAAAACAAAAATAATAATATGCTACCAGAAAGAAGAAATGTCAACAGA
Organism: Belonocnema kinseyi; assembly: GCF_010883055.1. Lineage (NCBI taxonomy): Eukaryota > Metazoa > Arthropoda > Insecta > Hymenoptera > Cynipidae > Belonocnema > Belonocnema kinseyi. The sequence continues at coordinate 105,003,064 of NC_046659.1, forward strand.
TTTAAACAATTTTCAACCCAAAAGAGGAATTTTCAACTAAAAAGAATAATTTTTAAACAAAAACATTAATTTACTACCAAATAGGCGACCTTGAAAAATGTTTTCGAACCCGGGGAAACAGAAAGAAAAAAATTCATCAAAAACCTTTTGCAGAAAGTCGACTTCATTATTGAAAGTATTCAAAAATATTAACAATTCTACAAATTACATATATTATTCCGAAAAAGGGTGTTACAACCTATTAAAACGTGAATTAAGTCGTTCAAAACTCCCATCAACCCTACTTTCGCTCCCCTACTCCCCCTACATTCCTGTACTTTTTCACCTTACTTTACACTTCGGACTTCCTTTCCTCTCTTTCTCCTTTACATCCCCCTCTCCTCGTTTCCTCAGGTAACACTCCCCCCCCCCCCCTACTTAATTCACCTCCCATTGCTCTAGTCGTTTTCCCTATTTCCCTTTTTCAACTTCCTCTAGATTTCTCTACTGCACCTCCTCATTTTCATATTTTGCCTCCATTAATTTTCACTGACATCTCCTACTTCAGCTTCAGTTATTTTCCTTACTAGTCCTAATTTCCCTCACTTTCCCTACATCCTCTCCTCTCATTTCCCCCTACCCTCATTTTCAATTTTTTATTCACTGCTACTAATTTTCCTCATTTTCCCTAATTTTCCTCTCCTTATTTCAACTACGTTCCCTACTTTGGTTTCCATTCACGTCCCTTACTTTTCTTCCACTCATTTCGTCTCACGTCCCCGACTTTCCCTTCTCTCATTTTCTTACTTCATATCCCATTATTTTATCATATTTTTCTTCCCTTAAATATCACCACTTTATCTATTTTCCCTCTCCTAATTCCCAATCAATTTTTCTGCTTTCTCTCCAGTTATTTTTCTTTACTGCTACTAATTTCCCTTAGGTCCCCTACTTTTCCTCTTCTCATTTCCTCTACGTCTCCAACCTTCCTTTCTCTTCACTTCTTCTACTTTCCCTCCTCTCATTTTCCTACTTCATCTCCCGTTATTTTCCTACTCTTATTTCGCCTTTTTCCTCTACTTTCCTTTTCCTCATTTCTCCCACTTCCTATTTAGTATTTCCTCTACAACCCTTATTTCACCTGCTTTCCCTCTTTTTATTTCACGTAGTTCTAATCCAGTCATTTACTTACTTCTCCTCCCGTCGTTTCTCCTACTTGCCCACAAGTTTTTTTTCCTCTCTTTCCTTCTCACCTTCTTGCAAAAAGTACGATGGATGGGGGAACACCCGACACAAAGAGTTTTCACCCGAGACTACTAAATCCTACAAAATATTGGCATCCATAAAAGTACAACAACTACGTAAGTAAGAGTTCTTTCAAATATATCTTATAATCTGGAATTAATAATTTCTTAAATTATTTAACTCGCTTCGAAAATGTGTGGAACTACTGGTGAGGGGAGAGAAATTGAGGTGAATTAGGAGAAAGCAGGAAGGAGATGTGGTTGAAATGAGGGTTGAGGAAGTAGGAGGTGAGGATAGTATGTAGGAAAATTAGGTAAAGGAAGGGGAGGGGGAAATGTATGGAGAAAAAGTTGGGGAATGGAGGGAAACAAAGGTACAAGTGTGAATTGGGGAATTTGGGTAAAATAGGAGAAATAGGGAGGGGAAGTAAGGGGAGAATAGTTGAAATGAGTGGCGAGGAAGTAGGGGGTGAGGAGAGGATGTATGGAAAGTAACAAACTAAGGGGGTGGGATGTAAGCAAATGAGGAGAAGAAATGGGAAGGGATTTAAGGGAAGTTAATCAAGGAAAATGTGGGTTGGAAAAGTAGGGGTAGGAGAGTGTTAGCTTGTGAAGTGAGGAAAGGTATATATGAGGCATTAGTTGGGAGTGGAGGGGAGGCGAAGGTTGAAGTTTGAGGAGGGGAAGTGAGGGGAGGAGAAGTAGAGAAAATTTAGCACAGGGAAATCGGGAGAGAAAAGTGTTAGCTTTTGAAGTGAGGAGACGGGGGAGGCATATGAGGAAGAATTTGGGGAATAAAGGAGAAGAGAATGTTGAAGTGTAAAAAGGGAGAGGTTTTCACGACTTAATTAGCGTACTAATAGGCTACGAAACTCCATTTGCAGACGCCGCAGCAAAGATGGTTACAGAACAGTTCTGTAAATGTTCTAGAACACAAAAGAACGTGTTCTAGAACAGGTTAGTAACAGGTTACGAACTTGCGAGTAGCTATGCCATCCCCCCTACGCTAGAACAATTCTGTAACAGTTCTAGAACGCTGTGACAGCCGATCTGTAACATTTCTAGAACTCAATTACAAATGTTGTAAAACAAGTATAATAATATAAGTAATAATTTTTGTTAGTCGGGACTGTATTGAATTGTTCTAGATTTTTTACAATGCAGCGTGCCAATCTTCTAGAATTCCCAGTGGGCACAAAGTTTGACGACGTCGTTACGACATCTTTACGACATCCTATGTCCATGTCGTTAAGGTGTCTTTACGATATCGTAAATAAGTCTCATGATCTGACGATGTCACGACATCGTAAACAATCCTTACCGACATGGACATAAGATGTCGTAAAGTTGTCGTAAAGATGTCGTAAATACGTTGCCAAATTTTGTGCCCACTGGGAATTCTAGAATATTGGCACGCTGCATTGTAAAAAATCTAGAACAATTCAATACAGTCCCGATTAACAAAAATTATACGTCCGAGATATCCACATTAGGGATATTCGCAAGGATCAGCTCGACCACAGTATTAGCGAACAAATTTTTGTTCCTAATTTGTCCTAGAACACACTTGTAACAGGGTTCTAGAACTCGATATAATACTGTTACGGCACGGTTCTAAAATAAACTTGAAACAAATATTATAGAGCGTCTGTGATCAGTTTGTTCTAGAACAATTCCATATCAACTGTTACAGAATCGTACTGTCACATAGTTCGAGAACAGTTCTGTCGCAATTTTGTCACAGTGTTCTAGAACATGTCATAGTCATAGAAATGTTCTAGAACTTTTTTGTTCTAGAACAGTTCTATCACCACCTTGTAACAATTGTTTTAGAACACAGTTCCTTTTTTTATCTGGAACAGTTACAGAACGTGTTTGCTGGGGCACGGCGCCTTCTTTGACTAATTTTTTAAGCTCTTTTTGAGCCGTGATCCCTAGAATCTGAAAAGTAAATCGTAAAAAAACGTATACGAAATTTGTAACAGGGGCTGGATAATGATTTACCAAGTAAAGATGACAACAGTTAAAAAACATCAGCTTATTTATTCTCAGTTCCTTCGATTAAAGCACTAAATCACGTTGAACTATAGTCTATTTGATTCGCGAGTGGCTCCACTCTGGTTGTCAGACCGGCAGTAGAATGGTGTGTACGGTTTTTGTAGAAAAAGTCCAACTTCGAGAAATCGGTTCGTTAATTCGTGTTAATTCGTTATTCGTGTAACTGGGCAGGAGAGAGCAGAATCTCGCGTCCTCTTGTCACTGGCGAGATTAGACAGGACGAAGGCATTGCCGGTTGAGACAAGGGCGACAAGAGCGATGCTGTTGGGAGCGATGGTTCTGCCGACAAAGACACAGTCTCTTTATGCTTCTTCCGTTTTTTCTTCGAGACACAGGGACAAGGTGTCCATCGACAGTGTCCACAACGACAGAAGCAAAGACAGAGCAACACCCGGAGGATGCAACAGAGTAAACCGGCACACAGGAGGGAAGGGCCGATCAGTCTTAGCTGGGGACTGGTGAATCCCTTTTCCCCGGTTCCCACAAAGGAAATTACGAGACCAAGAGCTGTCGTTCCCAGTCCTGCGTACAGCATCGTATTTGCTGCTGCACTCACTTCACCATTTCGACGGATTGCTGAACTGCTTCCTTCTTCCTCGTCGTCCTCGCCACTGCTCCCGTAGCAGTAACTCGCATCTCGTATCTGAAACAATTCCGGAATTTGAACCCTTATGATAGAAAGAGATAGAGAAAGTGTATCCCTTCTCTCTCTTTTTCAACCTAAATTCACGTCTGTCATTTTCAATCTCCTCTCTTCTATCTCATCCTATCCCCCGTCTGAAAATTCCTGTACAGGATTCTAGCAGGATCCTGAACATGTTCCTGAACGCGATACTGCACACGAACCTGCACAGGTAACCTTGACAGTTTCTGTGCAGGATTTTGGCGAAGGAAACAGTGCATGAGCCTGAAATGGAACCTGCACCGATAGAGGAACTTTGCAATAATCGAGTATAGGTTCCTGTACATGTTCCTTTGCGAATTAAATTCAGGCGCGGGTTCCTATACAGAAACACGTATAGGGTCTTTCACTGAATTAGTTCCTATGCCAAGTTCCAGTAGAGGAACCTTCAAGCTAACTTGTGCAACTTGTACAGGTTATTGTCCAGGAACGTATCCAGGATCCTCCAAAGTTCCTGTACAGAAATTTTGGTCTATCTTTGCGTCAATTTAAATTCCCATCTCTATTTTTTAATCTTCTCTTTTCTATCTCAGAATTTCCTACATCTACAAACATCTTTCCTTTAGGTATCTATTTTGTAATCTAAATTCACGTCTTTTTCAATACCCTCTTCTTTATCTCATCCTATTCTTTATATATACAAGTCAATCTTTTTCATCCCTCTGTCAATCGAAAGTTCCGTCGTATCTTTTCTATCGTATTGGAGGGATTTAAGAAATCAAAGGAATTTCAGGAATTGACAGAATTCAGATAATTCAAGGAATTTAACGAGTTCAGTATATTGAAAGACTTCAGAAAATTTGAGGACGTCTGAGACTTTAAAGAATTCGAAGAATTCCGAATATTCAAGAAATTCGGGATATTCAAGGAATTCAAGAATTCCAGGGAATTCAGGGATTTCAAATTATTTAGAGCATTCATGGATTTTGGAATTTTAATTTAATCTATGAATTTAGAATATTCAAGGAATTCAGAGTAGTTCAGAGTTTCGAATAATTTAGAATACGTATTAAACGATTTCAGGGAATTCAGAGAAATCAAGAATTTCAGAGAATTTTAGGAGTTGAGAGATTTTTAAAGATTTCAGGATATTTAAATGATTCAAAGATTTCGGGATATTAAAGGATATTTAAGAATTCAGAGATTTTCGGGAATTTCAGAGCATTTAGGGAATTTAAGGCATTCAGAAAATTAAATTAATTTCAGAAATTCAGAATGTTCAATGAATTAAGGAAATGTAAAGGATACAGGGAATTCAAAAAATTTGAAGGATTTCAAAGAATTTTTGAAATACAAAGGATTCAAAAAATTTCAGGAATTCTGAATATTCACAGATTTCAGGAAATTTAGAGAATTATAGAGCATTTAGGGATTTCAAGTGATTTACTCAATTAAATTTAGTGCAGAGGTTCAGAAGATTCAAGGAATTTAGAATATTTATGGATTTCAGTTAATTTAAGAAATTCTGAGATTTTCAAGAATTCAGGGAATTCCGAATATCCAAGCAATTCAAACATGGAATTCAGGGATTTTAAAGTATTTAGAGAATTCAAGGGATTTATGAATCCCACGAATTCAGAATTTTTGGAGATTTCAAGTAATTCCGAGAATTCAGCGAATTAAAAGAATGTTCAGAAAATCAAGAAATTGAAATGGAATTCTGGACATGTAAGGAATACAAGAATTTCAGAGGATTTAAATAATTCAAGGAATTTCGGAATATTCAAGGTATTAAAGGATGTCACAAAATTCAGGGGTCTCAAAGTATTTGAAGAATTCAAGGGATTGAGGAATTTTAAGGCATTTCACGAATTCATAATAATTATATTTCTTAAGAATTTCGGAATATCCGAATATTTAAGGAAATCAGGAATATCGGAATATTCCAGAATTTCAGGGAATTCGGAGAAATCGAGAATTTAAGATAATTACAGGAATTCGGGATATTTATAGATTTCGAGGAATTCAGAGATTTTCAGGATATTGAAAGAATTCGAGATATGCAGAGATTTTCAGGAATTCTGTGAATTCGACATATTTAAAGAATTCCATGAATTATTCAGAATATTCGATAAATTCCGAATATTTAAGGAATTCTGGATATGTGAAAGATTTAATGATTTCAGAGGATTTACGGAATTTCAGGAATATTAGAATATTCAAGAATTTCAGGGAATTCGGAGGACTTACAAGTATTTAGGGAGTGTAAGAATTTCAGGAAATTGAAGTTCTTCAAAGGGTTAGAGAATTTAGAGTGTGATAAAAACGAGGGTTCAACTCATGGTTAAGGTTTTTTGTTACCAGATAACGTGTTTATTCTTTTTTGTCAATTGGTCGAAAATTAATATTTTTTGAATACTCATTTTATTTTTTAGGTATGAAAAAATGAATATCTCCGCTGGGATTCGAACCTAGGTCTTCAGACAGCACATGCTGGTCTGACGCTCTTACCCACAATGCTACAGAGAGTCCTAGATTCATTTCTTCCCAAACCAGTGATTATTTTATTTTAGACTTTCAGTTCGAGAAAGATTTTTTTAATATGGAGGGATCGAGATTACCCTGTTTCTTTTCATCCACCGACGATGAGCTTCGCATTGTTTCGTTTTGTATCCTTCTCTTGAGCTCTGCGGAGACGCTGGTGAAAGAGGATGAGGAGGCCTGTTGTTGCATCCTTGCCATGCTGCTTTGTTAGGCGCTTGTCCACCGCACTGTAACAATTCCTCATTATTCTTATCAACAAATTATTCACAAGAACCATTCGCTTACAATCGAGAAAATAATAAACGTTTTTCATATTACAATGCACTTTAGGCATACATTCAATACTTTCAGGATCAACCTCCAATTTTACTTTTTACAAAAATTTAAAAAAAAATTGTAGCTGCTGGCGGAATGTTTCGGTATTCACTCAGGCGTGACAAACCAAATAGATGAGGGGGCGAGTGCAAGGCCTCGATTCTGGTTTGTTTATCCCCCATTTTGTCTCTTTCAGGCCTTTCTCTGGTTTGTCACGCCTGAGTGAACGCCGCAAATCCTTTCGCAACTGCTACCATCCATTCCCGCGACGCGACATCAATTCTCGGAAACATTAAATCCGAAATCACTAAATCCAGAATCGACTATAGTTTTACCAAGGAATATATCCCTTTTTTTCGAATCGCGCCGCATTTTTGCAAACTTCAATCAAATCTCTCAATTCCAAAATCAAACCAGTCTTTAAAAACTTCCAGAAATAGTAGGGCACACCTGTAGTTTTACCTTAGCACTTCCACTCTTTAAGATTCACACAACTACACATGAAACAAATCTATTTTTCTACAAATTTGTTAACAAAAATATTGTTTATGCATTTGTGAATGTCCGAATATTAGTCACACAAATAATTATTGTGAAGTCCAAACAACATGCAAACAATTAATACACATTAAATTTGTTTCTCAAATTTGAAACTAAATTTCAAAGAGATTTGTGAGAGCCGATTTGGGAATCTTTGTTTATCATAGATATATATATATATTTTTTTCAATCATCAATCTCATTTTTTTGCAATTACTCATATTTATTTCAAACATCCTGAAATCAGTAGACACTTTTTACAGATAATATAAAGATGTTTATAAGATTTCTAAAAGTTAAAAAAAATTTTTATTACATAATGAGCGAGTGAAAGTTTGGGATTTACATATAAATGCATCAATTACTATTTTTTAAATTTAAATTAATTGTTAATTTTATAAACAAATGCATATCTTAGTAATTTCGCTCTTTAAAAATGTTGTTCTCTATCAAAATTGATTTCAAATTTGTCAACAATAAATCACATTTACGATATTTTAATATCTGATAACGATTGTTAGTTGTTTAGATAAATGTGATAAACAAATACAAATTTTAGTCAATTTCTTACCAAGAGATTTCCCTTTTTGAGCCACACAAAAGCAAATGGATGTTTTTTTAATCGACTACCAATGAATCAGAAAATACTTTATTTATTGAGATAATTTTTCACGCGACAATATTTGATCATTGTCTAAATGAATTTGATAAGCAAATACAAATTTTCGACAATTTTGAACCGGAAAATTGATTTATTTCAGCGGAAAAATATTGAAATTATTTGGCAAAATGTTTCCTGATTATACTCTAATAATACCTTAACAAATAACAATAATTGTTTATTTTGAAAAAGATTGTAAGAAGAACGTCTCGAGTTAAATACTTATCAACAAATAATTTTTTGTTTATGAAATCGACTGCCAAAGACTCAGAAATGACTTTATTTGTTAGGAGAATTTGTCAGGCGACAATAATTGTTCATTGTTTAAATAAATTTGATAAACAAAACAGATTTGCCTCAATTTTTAACGGGAAAATTTATTTTTTGCAACAGAATCAATTTTAAATAACTTAGCACAATCTTTCCCCTATGATATCTTATCAACGAAGAATAATTTGTCATTTAATAAACAATTTGATAAACAAACTTACAACTTGACTACTTGTTAACAAATCGATGTCATATTATTTTAAGAAAGCGACTTCCAATTATTCAAAAATGACCTTGCTTATTAGGAGACTTATCAATAATTTTAATTAAACACAATAATTTTTTAGTTTTTAAACAATTTTATGAAGAACTTCAAGACTTAGCTACTTGTCAACAAATCGATGCGATTTGTTCATTTTATAAATTTTTTCATAAACAAATTTCAAAACTGACTCGTAATAACTTAGCTTTACAATCTGCTCATGTTATTTTATTAATAAATCACAATTGTTTATTGTCATAACAATTTTATTTAAAAATCCGCTATTTCGTCATTTTTCAAAAGTCTGTTGCTTGGAAACATCCATTTGTTGACAACTAGTAAAATTTTGATTTTGTGTAAACAATTTTTAATCAAATGAAGAATTATTCTTCGTAGATAAATCATTATAAGACAATGATTTTACCGAATAATTAAAAATTGATTTAATTGAAAAAGGGAAATTTTCCGGTTGGAAATTGACGAAAATCTTTATTTTCATATCAATTTTATTTAAACAATTAACAATTCTTATCAGGTATGAAAATATCGCAGAAAAGAATAAAACAGAAAAATACTAAGATATGCATTTCTTTTCAACTTTGTTTATAACATTAACAATTACTTTGCAAAAAAGAAATTACATTTGTTAATTTTGCTTATAAAATTAATAAATAATAGTAAATGAGAAATTTTTCTTACTAAACATAACTGGCAACATTATTTTAAGAGAATTGCGAAAAAAACAATTTATGCCACCTTAAAAATGTCGACACTGTGCATTTGTTTAAGTAATTTGTTTATAAAATTAGGAAAAAATACAAAATGCTAAATTTTCATCGCTATATATCCTTAATAACATAATTTGAGGAAAATTAAATTTATATTAACATAAAAGTTAGCATAAGAAAAAAATCGGATCTCACAAATTTCTTTAGAATTTAATGATGAACTTTTTAAAGAAAAATCCAAAATAAGTCAAGAATTGCGGCTTAAAAACTGAGCACTAGGGTGGTCCAAAATTGTATTGCCAAATTTTTTTCATATCGGTCTATATTAACATTTTCTCCCGGGTTTTTAAAATTAAAATGGGATTTTAAGTTGAAAAAGTACAGTTTTCGGTAAAATAGGAAAAACAACTACTTTTTTTAACTATTTTAGAACTTGATTTTTAGTCACTACTTTTAAAATATTTAAGGGTTGTTGCATTTTTAAATAAAAAATTCATACTAGAAACGGATTTTTTAAAAGTATTTCAACATGCATTTTTCGAATGATGTGAGTGATAATTTTTCAAATATTTTTGAAATTATTTTAAATTGGTTAAACAATTATTATTATTTTCTATTTTTCTCTGTAAATTATGACAAGTCAGTATTTTTGAAAAAAATTACACGCAGTAAGTGAATTTTTTGGAATAATATTCTTCGTTAAAGGCATTTTTCAAATGTTTAAACAATTTTTATTTGTTTCAATTTTTGTTTGTATTCCGAATCATGCAAAGTTTAAATTTTTTGTAAATAATGACACGTTTAATGAATTTTAGGAGTAATATTTTTTGTTAAAGATGTTTTGAAATATTGTTTAAGCAATTTACATGTATTTAAATTGTTGTCACACTCAATTTTGTCCTCTAAATCCCCTTGTATTGTGCCCGGAAAATATCCCCAAAAATTTTAAATAACAGTTTTATGTAAAATTCATGCTAAAAACGGTATTTTTGGAATTTTTCAACAGTAGGAATTTGGATTCGATAAGTTACAAATTTTCAACTATTATTTCATTAATTTTTAATAGTTTTTTGGCTTAAAATATTTTTCAATGGTTAAAAAAACTTCTACCTGTACAATTTTTTCCGCCAGATTGTGCAAGGTTATTATTAACTGAAATAAATGACAATTAACGAATGTTAAGATTAATATTTGTTTGTTTAGGATATTTAGCAATTATTTTAAGAATATTTATTTGCTTAACCATTTTTTCCGCTATAAATCGTAAAAAGTTATTATTTTCTGAATTTAATTAATTTAAAACTTATATTTTTCATGAGAGGCAGTTAGAACTTATTTAAACAATTCCTATTACTGCTCCTTTTCATAATAAAAATTGAGAAAAAATGACTATCCAGGACGTAACTGAAAACAATTTGTTTGATTAATTATTCGACGTAAAGTAAGAGATTAAAAAAAAAACTTTCGCTATCTTTTCTATGAAAAAAAACAAGTGATATTAATTGTTTAAATAATTAAAAACTGTCTTTCACAAACAATATTACTCATAAAATACATTAACTAGGTTATTAATTCCAAAAAATAGCAATTTTTCAATATTTATAGACGAAAGAATTATTCAAAGTAAATGTTTGTAAATTTCAAAATATTTTACCTTAAATATTTATCTTTAAAAAAATATATCATTCTTAGTATTAATTAATTTCAAAATTAATTCAAGAAAGTAAGAACTTTTCAAGATTTACAGGAAAGTGTTTTTAAACAAATGATAATTGTTTAAATAATTGCCAAATATCGTTAAATAAATATATTACTTTCAACATTCATTAATTGTCCCATTAACTCGACATTAATAACTTTTTACGATTTACATGGTAAAAATGTTTTCAACAAGTGAAAATTGTTGAAATAATTACCATATATGTTAAACTAAAAATGTTACTCTTGAAATTTATCAAGTGTGTTATTTATACCAAAAAATAGTAAATTTTTACGAATTACCGTGAAGGAACTACATAGTGACTGTTCCATTTACTGGAACCGCTAGGGCAAATTTTCATCCCTTTTCAAACTTATTCACAATTTCACACCGAACTCAACATTTATTTTACCCATTTACATTGATGTATTTGTATTTATTCATGTGTTAAAAAATAAAAAGTCCGCTAGTTGTACGAGAGTCGCTGCACTTCGGTTCGGTGTGGCGTCCGCTCCAGATTCGGGGCACTGGTTATCCCGAACTTACGGAGATCAACCTCTCCGAAACATGGGTGCTATTTTTGCCCAAGCTGCGCAAGCGCGGAACTGTGCTGCAAGCGTCCCGTGTGCAGAACGGCTCGACTATAATGTTGAACAAACAATTGAGCCTCTGGAAAGCAGAACGTCCTGAGCGCGCGAGACGAGTTTGCCTGGTAGGTAAGGGAGGGGATAACGCGTTCCTACGGGCCCCATTAATTCGACACAAAATTTAAAAATCGCGATTACTCCGGTATTAATGGTCGCATCGAGATGATTTTTGGAAAGAAATTTTCGTCAGTCTTTGCCGCTTCTGATGAATATAGAATTATAGCTCATTCCGTATAAATTCAATTCCCAAACTGATCACGAAGTCTTCACAACTTCGAGCTCAAAAACGTCACTATAAATTTTCGAATTATCCAAAACGACCAATACTTATCAAGTGCATGTCCATTAATCTATACTATATCCAAAATTCAGCTCGATCTGATTTGATTTGTAGAAATGACAAGCGTTTGAGAATTGAATTGATACGGAATGAGCTATGATTCTATATCCGCCAGAAGCGGCAAAGACTGACGAAAATTTCTATCCGAAAATCATCTGGATACGAACGTTAATACCGGAATAATCGCGATTTAAAAATTTTGTGTCGAATTAATGCGGCCCGTAGCAACGCGTTATCCCCTCCCTTACCTACTAGGCAAACTCGTCTCGCGCGCTCAGGACATTCTGCTTTCCAGGGGCTCGATTCGGCTTGTTCGGGGTAATGGTTCTCCCGAATCAGTGGAGCCGTTCTACTAAACAGAATTGGCGCTGTTCACTGTGTGATTGAAGCGACAATTTTATACGGTCACGCCGTCCGCTAGGAAATTGGGACCACCCTAATGTGCTAGTCTAGTGTGATAAGGAACTTGGTACTTATAAAAAAAATCATCCCCAGAGGCTACAACTACCAAATAAAAAATACCAGAAAGATACAGAGATACAAAGATACAATAAAGACAATATGGGAAAGGGAATCACATAGTTATGATCCTGAACGAAGGCGACGATCGGGTTCCTGAAAATTCCTCCTCTTTCGATTTTAGGGCAGGATACTTACCCCGTAAGCGTAAGATTTCGGGGGATATCGTGGAAGCGGCGGAATGAGTCTGGTGGCCAAGTTGGAGGGTAGTTCTCTAAAGTTCACTCTCTTACCCCCCTTTACCCGTTGCTTCTCCCTTCTAATTAAGAGAGCCGCCTGCATGCCGCTTATTCATTTACAACATTTAGAGTCACAAAATTATTCTCCCGACGACGTCTTTTTCTTGATGACAAAAAGCTTCAGATATCCTCTCGTATTCGTCTAATTTTTTCTCCAAAATTAATTCAATACTCGATGCTCCTCAGCTTCCTCTCTAATCCTAATTTTCATTTTCAGACTGATTGAGTCTCGGTTCGCGGGTAAGCGGACGGAGAAACGTGGGCCAAACAGCACTCATTTTTTCATCAAGTTCCACATGACGCATGACACATCGTCCAAGCGAATCCACCAAACATCTTGTCTAGACTAGTTTTATATGTAATCCTAATTTCTATAATCATTCCCATGATTCGTCGATTCGCTTCGATAAATAAACCAAAACTCCGAGCGTCATCGTGACGTCAAAATGACGACCCATTTGGTGCATTTTCTCAAGAGCTACGGGAATAAAGCTCGAAATAATTATCGCCACTCCTTTCTTGAGGACGTGGGTTACAAACTATAAACAGAAAAAAATATTGTATTAAACAAATAAAAAAGCCAGTCGCTGAGACAAGAGATAAGAAAAGTTAAAAAGAGGTAGAACAAAAAGATATCCCTTCATGCGATAATAATTATTTTTAATATTCCTCGCAAACCTCGTGAAAGGGTCGGTTACATAATTGCCAGACCGTAGGCATAAAGTGACCGTTCCGTTTATGTAGTCCGCTAGAGATAACATTTTCAAACTTCAAAGTGGCCGTTACAGTACCACAGATAAAAAGAATAAAATGACAGTAATAAAATAATTTTGTTAAGCCGCTTTTTTTGTATTAGAAAAATTATTATTTGGCTCAAAAAAACTTTTTCTCCAGTTCTATTTGACATTATAAATAAAGATTATAAAAATATTCCCTAGCGGGCCCAGTGAACGGACCGGTCACTTCGCGTTCACTTTACGGTCCGGCAATTGCGTAACCGTTCTGTTCAAGAGGTCCGCTCGGGTTAAATTTGAAAAAAATATTTTACTGCATCTGCAAGATAATTAAATTCAATGATTTAGAAAAATAATAAATTTAATTTTTTTGAATTAACTATGCAATTTTTCAGCAGCTACGGTTTGCTGAATTATAGCTCAAAACAGACCAACTTTTGTCCGGCCAAAGAAACGTTTTTCTTAGTGTGGAAGAAAAAAATTCCCACTGATTTCCTCATTTTTTGCCGGTTCGTACAAATTTATCCCGGTTATTGAGCTAAAATTTATTGATTTAAAGTAATAAAAAAAGAACTAATAATTAAAGCACTTAGAATGGAACACTTTTGAATTTAAAACTATTAAGATTAAAGTCTACCCGACGGATCATTTAGTTTAAAAGTTCAAGTCGAGAATTATATTTCTTATTAATTAATTAGTTAATTTTAGATTCTTTAATTTATTATTTCTGGGACAACATTTTTTTCTCTCAAATGGGTTTAAAGATATAAAAATTTTGAATAAAATGATAGTATAGAAGGAAGTGATTCGGACAATTTTTCAAGAAGATATTATATAAATAGCTGAAATTGTAATGCTTTATTAAATTTTAAATAATACGCAAAATAAAAAATTGCAGTACCTTGCCTAAGTAATTGTCAATACAAAATTTCTATGATAATAAACACTTTTTTAAATATATGAAATAAGTAATCATAAATTTACTATAAAAAAATATACAATAATTTTATTTTAATTATTTCCTTACAAATTTCTAGGCATTTTTCTTCCAAATAAGCCTAAAAATATTGAAAAATGTTTATAATTTTAGAATTAAAAAAAATTAGGATCTGGGTTCTTTTTTTCAAAATTTAGACAGATTCCAAGCTATTTAAGATAAAACAATAATTTTAAACCAAACTTAATTAATTACGAATCTACTAATTTGAAATTACTTCAAGATTGTAATAAGTTTATAAACTTTTATAGAGAAGTTTACATTTATTTAACTGCTAAGGCTTTTGCATGGAAACAGGATAATTTTTAACTTTAAAATCTGTAAATTATTTATTGTTTAACAGATTAAGAATCGTCTTGTAAAATCAATCATTGCTTAATGTTTAATACACGAACAACAGTGTAATTTTAAAATTTATTAATCAATTTGTTCTAATTTTCAATTGTTAAAGTTTTCAAAACTGCATTTTTAATCAATTAAATTAAAAATCTCAACAATGAAGGTCTCAAATGAAAAATATTGAAAGTGAAAGATTCTAGAATTACACATTGTAAACTAAATGGTTTCGTAATTGAAAAAGTTAAAACTTGAACTTAAGGAGTTAAGGCCATGTGGCCGGATTCCTACCTTAACGGCACTTTTTTATTTCTTAACTTATTTTCACGCGAAGCGCCACATCTAGTTGGAAATAAATAAGAAGCAGAGCTTCTTATTTAATATCCAAAATTTTAAACTCGATGTGGCGCTTCGTGTGAAAATAAGTTCAGAAATAAAAAAGTGTCAGTAAGGTAGGAATCTGGTCACGTGACTCACTCATCACATGGCCTTAACATTAAAAAAAACTGAAAGCGACCACCCTGAGACTTCAAAATTCGTATCAAATAGAAAAGCATGACCGAGTTTAAAAACCCTGCTTTGCTTTCTTCCATAGTTTTACAAAAATAATAAAAACATTCTGTCGCTCCTCTATAAAATTAATTTAAAAACTGATCGTCACATCCAAAATAAATTATTTTATATCTCAGAACCTTGTCTCTGAAAATGATCTGTTTTTTGAAAAAAGAAGTTTCATCTTCAAATTCACTCCTAGATTGTATTTACAAATTTTTCATTCTGCAATGCAAAAGGTGAAAAAATTGGAACAGTGCTCTTGGATTAAATTTTTTCAAAATGCGTTGTGGCTTCATGATAGGAAATCCGCCTACCGGCGAACCTGGAAGACAATATCATCAAGAATCATCATTATCATAATCGTCGTTGTCGTCGAAGGTAAGTGCCACCAGACAGCCGATTATGATTTTTTTTCTAAATTATAGAGTGCCTATTGAAAATTTGCGGTGCATCAATTATGTTAACTAATTTTCTAAATGAGGATTAATGTTCTAAAGTGGTTTGGTGTACTATAGTGAAAGAAGAATGCGGCAAAGAGTTGACGGTAGCCGTGAATGTGAGCTAAGGTCGATTTCAGAAAAGATAACCCAGGATTAATTATTTCTTATTTTTAAGCCTCATTTGTTTAGAGTTTTTATCTAGTATATTAAAAAAGATGTAAAGTTTCAAGATTTTCTATTTTTAGAGACATTCAAGATCAGCATAATTTTAACTTTAAATATCGAGTATTAACGTCATTTTAATTTGCAGAAAAGCGTAATTGATTGAGAACTTCTAGGCGAGCATGAGGAAACTTAGCTACTCTGAACAAGTTAGAATCGCGTCTAGAAACGACTTAGAAACAAACTTGATCCGGAATAACTTATATGATAAAAAGCAAACTATAAAATTTGTATTGCAAGTAATTTTTTAGCCACTCTCGAGAATTAATCGACTTTCAAGAATCGCTTCAACCTAACTAATTTGTTTTTGTTAAAACAAATTATTTTTCTTTTAACCTCATCAGGCCTCTCTTCTATTAAGCCATACTCTATCATTTAAATTTGATTCTCTCGAGGGTGTTGAAACGGGCGAGGGAAAATGGAAATTTAGTTTTCTGTGTGAAGCCACCTTTTCTCAGTAATGGTCCTTGAAAAGTGGTGCCTTCACACGAAAAAAATGTTTTATAGGCTTCCTCTGTTATTCATTCTAATACCCTGGAAATTAGAGATTCTAAGTAACAAACTCTATTAATTTAAGAATACTCAATAGTTTAAAGAATTTTTTATCACGAGAAATCCTGGGAATTCTCTATCTGAATCAAATTGGGTAAGAAGGCTTGCATAGATGAAACTGATAAGCAACATGAAATCATTGTATAATCCACATTTCAATATCTCGTTTTAGTAGACTAATGCGGAAAACAGCAGATGTTAAATAAATAGTCTCTGGCTTATGATATTATTTATAAATATTTTGATTTATTTTGAATTCACATTGTCTTTTCTTAGAATTCGGGGAATTTTTTATATTCACGAAATTCTTGAAATTCATGGAATTATTTAAATTCATGGAATTCTATTAATGGATGCAATTCAATACATGCATGGAAATCCATGAATTCATGAAATTCATTGAATTCATGGAATTCTATAATTTCATTGAATTCTATAAATTCATTGAATTCATGGAAGTCTATAAATTCATTGAATTTATGGAATTCTATAAATTCGTTGAATTTATGGAATTCTATAAATTCATAAAATTCATGGAATCTTGGAATTTATGGAATTCCAGGAATTCATGGAGTCATTTAAATTCATGAAATTCTATTAATTAAAGAAACTCAGAAAATTATTAAAAATCGTGGAATTTATGAATACATGCAATTCTAAACATTTATGGAAATGTATGAATTCAGGGAATTCTATAAATTCATTGAATTCATGGAATTCTCGGAATTTATGGACCTCTAGGAATTCATGGAATTATTTAAATTGATGGAATCTTAGGAATTAATGAAAGTCAGAGAATTATTTAAATTCGTGGAATTCTATGAATCCATGCAATTATATACATTTATGGAAATCTATGAATTCAGGGAATTTTATCAATTCATTGAATTCATCGAATTTATGGATTCTAGGAATTATTCAAATTCATAGAATTCTATGAAATAAAGAAACTCAGAAATTTATTTAAATTCGTGGAATTCTACGAATACATGAAATTCTATACATTTATGGAAATCTATGAATTCAGGGAATTCTATAAATTCATTGGATTCATAGAATTTTTGGAATTCTCAGAACTCTTAGAACTCTTAACGTTCATGGAATGCTTAAAAGGCGTGGAATTATTAGAACTCACGATATTCGTGAAATACATGGAATTCTTGGAATTTGTGTAATTATTGGAATTCACGAAATTCTTTGAATACATGGAATTATTTAAGTTCATGGCATTATACGAATTCATAGAATCCTACAAATAAATGAAATTCCATAAATTCATGGATTTCGATAAATTCATTGAATTCATGGAAATATTGGAATTCGCGGAATTCTTGGAATTCAGAGAATCCTTAGAATCCACAGAAATCTTGAAATTCTATGAATTCATGTAATTGTATAAATTTATTGAATTATCGGAATTCGTGGAATTCTTGTAATTCGGAGAATTCGCTGAATTCTTGAAATTCATGAAATTTTATGGTATTGTTGAGCTTCATGAAATTTTCGGAATATACGAAATTTTCGAAATTTACGGAATCCTTGGGAATTCACGAAATACTTAGAATTCATGGAATTCGTGGAATTCGCCGAATTCATTGAATTTTCTAGAATTTACGGAATCCTTAGAATTCAAGGAATTTTTGGAATTCACGGTATTGTTGAAATACTTGGAATTCTTGAAATTCGTGGAATTCTTGGAATTTATTGAATGCTTGAAATTCATATAATTCTTGCAATTCGTGGTTTTTATAGAATTGATAAAAGTCTTGAAATTCTTTAAATTTAGAAAATTCTTTGAAATTTGGAAATTTTTAGAATTCGTGGAATTTCTTGTATTCTTTTCAAATCTCTTATAATCTCTTGTTATATTTTTAAAACCTTGAATGCGTGGATTTTCTTTATTTCACTGAATCCCTTGCATTCGTTGAATTCGTAAAATACCTAGAATTCTAGCATTCATGATACGTCTTAAATTCCTTCAATTCGTAAAATTGAAATCGTACTGAAATCGCCTGAAATAGTAAAATTTCTAAGAAGTCAATGAATTTTTGGAATTTCTCTGCAGAGAAATCATAATTCAGCTCATTCTTACAATTTACGAAATTTCGAGAATTTGCAGAGTTCAGAAAATATAAAAAAATTTGATCATTTTCAGAATTTTTAGAATTTAGAGAATTTTCAGAATCCCGAACATTTAAGAAGATCCGAAAATGTTGTAGTTCAAAATAATTTATGAAGCCAGAGAGCATTAATAACTAAACCTGTCTGCCAACTCAAAAATCAGAGTGCATAATTTAGATGACTTTCGCCAGAGTGGTTGATTTAAACCCACACTCTGAGATAGCTTCTTTTAACACGAAGGTATCGATTTTCGTATTAAAATCTGATATTTTCTAGTCTTCCCTATTTAAGCCTTCTTACCAGAAAGCCAGCAAGCAGTGGGACCAACCTGTAGTTCCGCAGTAGAAGGCGAGACTCGAAGGTCGAGGATGGACGGAGGTGGAAAAGGAAAGTTGGAAGCCTTGTTGGGCCTCGGACTTGGTGATTCTAAGGAAAGTGGAGGTGGAGAAATTGGAAACTGAATAGGAGAGGCCGGAGGGGCCAACTTCTGGTTCCGCTGTTCTATTCGACGTCGTCGATCTATACTCGAGTGGAAGTTTGACGACGGTGGCGGCGCTGATAGTGTAGAAGATGATGGTGGTGGTGGTGGTGGTGGTTGTGGTACTACGCGTGGACGTGATAATTTTCGATTAGCTGTAGCAGTTCTGTTCCTGGCTGCAGCATCCGCTGATGCAGTGGCAACATCTCGCTTGTTCAGCTGCAGCCGCTTCTGCTTCCTCCTGTTGGCGATGCTAGCGCCACCTGCTGCTGCGTACATCGCCCAATTTTTACCGTCTCCTCTTTCCCGAAAATCCTTCTGCTTCCCGCTTTAACGCCTTCGGGACAGGCGACTTCCGGTTACGAATAACTCGTCTGCACCATGGTTCCACATTCTGCAAAGCCAAGAAATGTGACGGCGCGATGCGCCATTACGATTCCCTAGTCTCAGATCTAAGGACACTGTTTTGCACATCGACAATCACATCTACTAACTTCTACGACTTGTTTCTTTTTTTTAAAGACAAATTCAAAAAGGCTCCTTTTTACGTTCTGATTTGCAATTTTTTAAACTGGACTCTCTGAAACTGAATGTTCGAATGAAAATCCTTACTAAAAATGAGGAATTGACTGCTTAAAAACATTTGCCAGTAAGAACAGCAACGAAACCACCATGTTTCGTTACTATTCCCACTTGCTCGAATTTTGTTTGCCTTTATAAGGTGGCAGTATGAGTGCCGGAACGTTGATGATTATTTTTTACAAATGTTTTTTTTTATTGTGATTTGATAACAAAAATAAAAAAGACAAAAGAAATAAAAAAGAGAAGGAAGGGGATTTGGTTGTAAAGAAGGTTTCCCAGTAAGCACAAAATTTGGCGACGTCTTTACGACATTGTTACGACATCTTTACGACATCCTATGTCCATGTCGTTTTGATGTCTTTGCGATATCGTAAGGACATCGTCAGACCATACGACTTATTTACGATATCATAAAGACACCTTAACGACATGGACATAGGATGTCGTAAAGTTGTCGTAAAGATGACGTAACGATGTCGTAAAGACGTCGCCAAACGTTGTACCCACTGGGTTTCAATTAATACTTAATTTATTGAAAAAATAATAGAAAATTTTTTTACATTTTAAGATTACCGTTATTTGAGTAATACCTGGATTCATATCATATTTAATCGCTTAATGAAAATTATGATTAAAACTTAAGTGAAACTTCAGTAAAAAATGTACTATTGGACTTTCTTTGACGTACAAATTTAGTTCTTTCGACGTAATCAAATAATGACAAACTACTGTTACTGTTATTGTTATTAATTTTGTTATTAAAAATGTTATTAATAAGTTTATAAACAGAAAGTTTTTTATTGGATCAGCTATCATTTTTGTTAGCACAAAAATTGAAATTAAAGTAAATTAAATTGAAATTGAAATTGAATGCATAAGAAATGCATAGTTGAGTCATGGATGTTACGCATTTAAGAATTAGTTCAAGTATCTCTCAAAAAACGGTACCCTTCAAAAGTCCAAAAATTATTTTTCCCATTTTTGTTATCAAATGAAAAAATAAAAATAATCTCGGCAACTGAAAGGTAGGATTATTTCATCAGCTTCTTTCTTTAATTTTATTTATTAATTTTATGTTTTTAGGAGGGACATCAATTGCTTATTTGTAACCATATAAATTTATTTAAAAATTAATAAATATATACATTGATTAAGAAATACTTTAAAAATAAATTTTTTAATTTAAATTTAAATTTCTAATTAAAAATACTTTAAATAGGCTTAACCATCAACAAATCAGTTGGTAAATTGGAGCAACGTATAAGTTATTCAAAATTACCTGGTATGAAAGATATTTATGTTATCAATAAATAAGTAATCATTAAATTCTTCACTTTAAAGATAAAAGAAAATGCATAATTATTTCTTTAATTTATTTTTGTATTTCCCTAGCGGACTACGTGAATCGTAAATCCTTTTTTTCACATTTATTCACAATTTAACATAGAACTCAACATTTTAAAAATCTTTTTACACATTTATATTTATGTATTTTTATTAATTCATGCCTTACAAAATTTAGAACTAAAAGCTGTATGCGGCAACTGTACGCGGAAAATTGTGCATCAGGTTGCCGCACACTGTGTGGAAGAGTAGGAGGAGGGGAAGTAGTTAAACTAGAGGGAGGAAGTAGCGGAGGGGTGAGTTACGGATGGGAGGGAGGAACTGAATGAGAAAAATGAAATGGGAGGGGATCAGGTGTGGAAGCAGAAGTAGGAAGAGGAGAGGTAGGAGAGTCAGGGAGATGAAGTAGCAGAGGGGAAAATGAGGGATGGGAGGGAGAAGGGGAGTTGGAAGACGAAAGTGAGAGGGGAGTAAGTGTGGAAGCATAATTAGGAAGACGAGAGGTAGAGGAGCAGTGGAGATAAAGTAGGGGAAGAATAAGTGAGGGAAGGGAGTGAAAAGAAGGAAGTGGGAGGGGAGTCGGTGTGGAAGCAGAAGTAGGAAGAAGAAAGCAGGGGAGTAGGGCAGATTAAGTAGCGGAGG
>NC_046659.1:105024833-105071836 GCF_010883055.1 Belonocnema kinseyi
GGGGAGATGAAGTAGCGGATGGACGAGTGAGGGATATGAGGGAGGAAAGGAGTAGGGTAGAAAGGACTAGGAAGAAGAAAAGGGGAGGGTTGTAAGTGTGGATGTGAAGTAAGAAGAATAGAAGTGGGAGGGAGAAACAGAAGTAGGAAGAGGAGATGCAGGGGAGTAGTTAAGAGGAATATAGTGAAGGGTCTGAGGAGGGTGGGGTATTGAGTGTTAGAGGGGAAGAGATGATACTATAAGTGAGGGGAAGAAGGGGAAGTAGGAAAATTATTAGAGGAAATCTATTTATCATCAGAGAATAACAGAAATTCTTAACGCCTTTTGAAGCGGAGTGAAAGATTTTTTTCAGACAAAATTTAATAAAAAATATATATATTGAAGGGGGTGGGGATTAGAAAAAGGGAATGAGGGGAGGGACAAAAAAGATTTAAAAAATTATTGAGTACAGAGTGAAATTTTGAAAAAATGTGAAAAAGGATGAAAAAGTGCCCTAACGGTTCTAGTGAACGGGACGTCACGAGACCCGCTAGGTCCATCAATTAGTATAATATTAAAAATAAATAATAAATTAAATATGTAATTAAATTATCTTTATAGAACTTTAAATAGTTTTTTCAGCATAAATAAAACACCGAGGCTCTTGTTTTCATAATGAAAAAATGTTCATCCTTCGTATCGAAAATTATTAATAATATCAAAATGCAAATTTTAAAAGTTTTTTAAAGACGGAAAAGAATTTTATAAATTTGCGATTGCATTCCAAATTTAAAAAAATCTACTCGATTCATGCTGAATTTAAGCATAAAAATGCTTTAAAAACCCTTTGATGACAATAAAAACGAATTTGTCAAATATTATTTAGAACAAACCTTTACAAAATTGTAACATCATGCATTTAGCATTCTTCTTTTGAATTTTAGAAATTTATTAAAAATTGGAATAAATAAATGCATAATTGCAAAATTCGAACAATTCACGAACAAAACGTTTTAGTTTGTACTTTGAATACAAGCTTTTTATGTTTCTGCTTTATCGCTTCCATCGCACTTTATCTATCTCAATGATCGCGTTCAATATATATCCAGACTTCAAGAGTTTAGAACGGGGTCACGATTTTACAACAATGAAATGAGAAGCTTTGCCAAGATAAGAAATTTTCGATTTCTCAGTCAGAACAACAATATAGTTGAAAATAAAACCAGAATTAAAAAATGTTTAAACTCTTTCCAGATATTTATATTCAAAGTACAAAATAATGAATATTCTATTATATTCATGTATATTTAAATAAAACATCAGTGAATAAGAATTTCAAAAATAGTATAATGAAAATAATAAATCAGTTTTCGAAATTTAATTAGGGTGGCGACAAGTCGAGGATAACCCGGTAATTCAAAATCAAAATTTTGAGTCACAGCTATTTCAGCATCGCCTTAAATTTTTTAAACAAAAGTTTAGTGTATTTCATAAGATTCTTAAAATAGTTAACAGATTTCAATAATTTTAGTGGATGCCCAAGGATTTTAAGAATTTTAGAGTGTTTAAAAATTCCGAGGAATTTTCACTTTCTTTAAAAAGTTTTAAGGGATTACAAAGGATTTGAAATTTTTTGGATATTCTAAAAGAGTTTAGAGTATTTGAAATATTTTAGAGTATTTCAAAGGATTCCAAGGAATTTCAAATTTATTTCATTAATTCGAAGGGATTTAAAAAGTTTCAAGGGATTTTAAAGGATTTTTTTGGTATTCTAAATGTGTGTAAAGTATTCAAAATATTTTAGAGTATTTCAAAGGATTCGAAGGAATTTTTAATTTATTTTAATAATTCGAAGGGATTTCAAAACCTTTTAAAGATTTCAGGATTTTTAATATTTTAAGACATTAGCAAAGTTTTCCAAGAAATTTTAAAATTGATTAAATTATTTGAAGAATTTTCAGAGGATTTTAAGGATTTTAGGGTATTTAAAAAATAACAATGATACTTTCAAAAGCTTTCAAAAGTTTCAAGAGATTTCAAAAAACTTCAATGGATTTCAAAAATTATTGGGCACTTTTAAAGATTTTAAATCATTTGAAATATTTCGAGATATTTCAAAGGATTCAAAGTAATTTTTTATTTATTTCAATCACTTGAAGAAATTTTAATAGGTTTTAAAGATTTTCGGGAATTCAAAAAAATCGTAAACAATTTTCCAAAGCTTTACAAAGATTCAAGGGATTTCAAAATATTTAAAAGGATTTTCCATTTTTTGGGGTTTTTTAAAAAGATTTTAAAGTCTTTGAAATATTTTAGGGTATTTCAAAGGATTCCAAGCAATTTTAAATTTATTTAGATAATTTGAAGAGATTTTTAAAGCATCAAAAGCTTTTAAAAATGTTGGGGCATATAAAAAGTCCCAAAAGATTCTAAGAAATTTTCAATTAATTAAAATTATATTAAGAAATTGCAGAGGATTTTAAAGATTTTAGGGTATTTAAAAAAATCCAAGTAATTTTTAAGTTTTTTCAAAAGTTTCAAGGAATTTCAAAAGGTTTCAAAGGATTTGAACATTTGTCGGGAATTTTAAGATATTTTTAAGTGTTTGAAATATTTGAGAGTATTTTAAAGGATTCCAAGAAATTTTTTATTTATTTAAATAATTTCAACGGATTTCAAAGAATTTTAAATATTTTATGATATAACGAAAATCCCAATAACTTTTCAGAAGCTTTATACAATGTTTCAAGGGATTTCAAAAGATTTTAAAATTTTTCGATTATTTTAGAAAATTTTTAAGTATTTGAAATATTTTTTTAAGGGTATTTCAAAGGATTCCAACGAAGTTTTAATTTATTTCAATAATTTCAAGGGATTTCAAAAGCATTTGAAATTTAAAGGACGTAATATATTTTTGGGTGATTTAAAAGAATTTCAAAAAATGTCAAGGCATTACCAAAGATTTGAAAGATTTGAGGATATTTTAAAAGATTACAAGAAATTTTCAACTTTTTCCAATTATTTGAAGAAATTTGAAAGGATTTTAAAGAATCTTGGTGTATTTTTAGAAATTCCAAAGAATTTTTAAGAACTTTAAAAAATTGAATGAGATTTCAAAAGATTTCACAAGACTTGAATTTTTTTATATTTTATGAACTCCAAGAAATTTTAAAGGGATATTATAACATTTCAAAGCCTTTTAAATATTTTAGTATTTCAGAGTATTTTAAAAGATTTCTAAAATGGTTGACAGATTTCAATAATTTAAAGGAATTTCAAAGGATTTTAGATATTTTAAAGTATTTAAAAAATCCCAAGGAATTGTCCACAGTTGTAAATAGTTTTAAAGGTTTTCAAAAGTTTTTAAAAAATTTGAAATATTTAAGGATATTTTGAAACATTCCAAAGAATTTATAATTTATTTCAATAATTTGAAGGTATTTCAAAGGATTTTAAAGATTTTCGAGAATTTAAAAAAATCTCTAGGAATTTTCAAGAGCTTCAAAAAGTTTCAAGGGAATTCAAAAAATTTTAACGGAATTTCAAGAGATTTAAAAATTTTAAAGCACATGCTAAGAATTTCAATGATTTTAAGTGCTGAAAAAAACTGTATGGGGGTTCAAAAGTTTCCCTAGACATTTGGAAAATATGAATCATTTTATAGGATCTAAATATTTTTATGATATTTAAAAATATTCTAATGGATTTTATCAGATTTCTGATGATCAAATATTTCGATTAAAAATTTTTTTCCTTCAAATATTTCAAGGTATTTAAAAAAAATTGTAGAATATTTTAAAAGGTTCTATGGAATTTTCAATTCATTTTGAAAATATGAAGGCACTTTAAAGAATTGGAAAAATTTCAGATTTTTAAAAATTTAGATCAATTTTCAAGGGCACCAGAAAATTCCGGATTGATTTCAAAAGACGTTTAGTTTTCAGTAATAGTTTTTTTTTAACATGAGCTTGTATGAATTTGATTATTGGACGTTAAATAGGATTTTTAATTTGTATTTTCATCTAATTTAAATTTCTTAAATTTTAATTCTCAATAACTTATGTTATTTTTAATATTATTAAATAATTTGAAGAGCTTTACTAAGTTTTAGGAAATTTCAAACGAATTTAAAGGATTTGAAATATATTTAAAAGTTTAAGAAAAAAATATATTCTAATAATATAATTAATAAATATTATAATGAATAGAAAAAAGTTCAAGAGTTTTTTTTCTAAATTCCAAGGAATATTCAAGAGTTTAAAAAAAAATCTGAAGAGTTTATAAGGTTTAAATTATATCAAATATTTTAAGAAATTTGTAATGGATTTCAATAATTTGAAGTAAATCTAAACGAATTTTAAAGATCTTGAAAACTTGCAAGGATTTTCCAAGCGCTTAAAAAATTTTGAAGGGTTTTTAAAAGATGTCAAAGGATTAAAAATATATTGAAAATAATATTGAAAATTTTAAGCAATTTTTAAGAGTTTTAAAAATTTTCAAGTGATTTAAAAAGATCTTAAAAGATTTGATTTAAATGATTTCAAGTGATTTAAAGGATTTTAAAACGATTGTATTTTAGTAGTTTTCGACGAATTTATTGAGAAGCTATGAGAGATTACATAGAATTTCGAAGATTTTAGTATATTTTAAGGTAATAAAAAAAATGGATTTAAAAGTTTTCAGATTATTTTAAAAGATTAGCAGAATTTTCTAATTGGTTTCAATTATTTGAAGTGATTAGAAAGAATCTTAAAGAATTTTGAAGAATTTTAAAGAATTTTAAAGATTTTAAGTTGTCTTAAAAAATATAAAGAAATTGTTAAGCTTTCTAAAAAATTTCCTGGAATTTCAAAAATTCTAAAAGATTTCAAAAGATTTTAAATAACTTGGACAGCCTAGGGGTATTTTTTAAAATTCCAAACAATTTTCAAGCGCTTTAAACAGTTTTAAGGGAGTTTAAAAGATTTTAGAGGTCTTGAAATATTCTAAGATTCTATTTTATTCTATAGTTTAAAAATTAATTTTAATTTTGAAAAATCCAAATCAAGAACAACAAAAAAATCCGTTAAATTTAATGTTGTCAAAGAAAGTATTTGGTTATTATACGGTCAAGGAAACGATTAATTGATTTATTTAAACTTTGATTAATTGAACCAATGCGGTAGGTTAATAATTTGATCAAAAACATTTTTTTGAATTCATGAAGTTTAAAAAATGTATGCTTCCAATGGAGAACACACCCTGAGATTTTTTGCGAATTAAAAGAAGGCTCAGAATTTGCGTGATCATAAAACGAGGACATAGGACAGGGCGTGACCCATTTGTCGTTAATTATTATTGAAAACCAGACAAGTAAATGTGGAGCAAGTCACTCACTGTTCAGTATGAAAATGAAAAATTTAAAAAAATTATTAAAAATTAATTAAAAAAAAATCTGGGTGCGGCTGAATTGATTTTAACTGAAAGCTTTCTGCAAATGGGAGCTTGCAAACAATTAAGACCAAATTTAAAACAATTGAACGGCCCTTTTCAAAAATATAGGGTTTTCAATTTTTAACTAATTTTTATTGAAAAAATTATTATTTACTGATTAGTAGTTTATAAAGCCGAACTTGGGAATATTGAATATAATTTTAATATCCTACGTGGGAATTTATAAACAAATTTAATAATCGAATTGTTAATTGAAAATTTAGTCGTAAATAATTAGGTAATCAGTACTTAATGTAATTTATAAGCTACTAACTGGCAAATTATAACAATTTAAAGTTTCGAATTTTGAAAAGTTAAATTATAATACAAAATAATTAAAAATACGGTTATAATGATATTATCGGCAAATATATATTTTTTTAAATTATAAATAGAAACATTCTAACATTCTTAAAATAAACAATCCTTAAATAAATTAGATTGTTAATAATCAAGCAAAACCACAAATCCTCCTCCGAAGTACGAAGTTGCTTAAATCAAGGAAAGAAGAGAATAATTGATATAAACTTTTCAAAATCTTTTATGCAAAAATGAAAGACACGATTTATAATTTAATATTTTCTAACTAGACAACACATATTTTCCAATTTGAGAACAAAATTTTTTCCGAATTTTATAAAGCTTATTTAAAAAAAATTTGTTTCCATAAAATTTAAAAAAACTTCAAAATTAACAAAATCGCGTACATTTTTAAATATATAAAGAACGTGTTTTTACAAAATCGGTGAGTTTTATGCAAGCAAAATCATTTTTCTGGCCACGATAATTTTTATTTAAAAAAATAAAATTTGCGCATTTTTCTTACAAAAACGACACATTTGAACAAATTTAAAAAAAGTTTGCTCATTATAAAAAGTCATAAAAATGACGTGTTTTTACAAAATCGGTGAGTTTTATGCAAGCAAAACCATTTTACTGTCTACCATTTTTATTTAAAAAAATAAAATTTTCGCATTTTTCTTACAAAAACGACAGATTTGAACAAATTAAAAAAAAGTTTGCTTATTATAAAAAGTCATAAAAATCACCTATTATTTTTTATGAAATCTTGCATCGTTAGTGAAAAAAATTAATTTTTCGAAAAAACAATTATCCTAGGTACAAAAATGATTTGGCACAAATTAAAACACAAAATTGAAGAAAATAAGTTTGCATTGATAAAGAAACTGAGAAAAGAAAAAAAAGAACTAAAGAAAAATAATGAAACAAAAAAGAAACATCACATGCTTTAAAAATTTAAATACTTAAGAAAAAGAAATAACTAAAAAATCAAAATTTGTTGAAAAATTCCTGGATATCGTATTCTTTACATTTATATAAATAAAAACATATTTTTGGGAATATCATTATTTAAAAACTTTTAAAAACCATCTAAAATTTTTTTATTATTGAAAACCAAGTTAAATAAAAATTGGAAAAAATCCCAAAATTTTGTATATGCCATTCTGAAGAATAAATTTAATAAAAAAAAGGTTTAAATATTCAATCATGGAAAAATTATGCTTAGTAATTTATTTATTTATTTTTACATAATTTAATATTTTTAAAGTTTCTTTCTAATAATTTTGATTCTTAAATACAAGAGTCAAAATTCAAGAATTCTCCGCAATAATGTTTAAAAGGTATTTAAAATATTGTATGCAGATATTTTTTTTATTTTTAAGTTTTTTAATTGCGATACTTCTTAAAAATGTGTTCTTAATACTACAATTGTGAAGAAGACGAAAACCGCGGGAATTTTTAATTTTTTTTAGTTTTTTTTAAAACTTTGTAGTTTTTAAAGCAAACGATTGTTTTATTTTAATGTATGTTTTATTTACTTGCATAATTTTTTTTAAGAATTCACCAAACGCGGATTTTACTCAAATTTTTAATTTTTCTGTTAGATAAAATTTTTTTAGGATTAAACCTAAAACTTCTTTATTTATTGAAATGTTTATTTTTTATTTTTGAATTAAAATATATTTTTTTAATTTCTTCACTTTTTACGGAAAACGATTTTTTTAAACATAGATATTTGTCATTTCCATCAATTTAAAAAATACATTTTCTGTTTATATGCATAATTTTAAAGAATGAAAAAAACTGAGATTTTTATCAGCATTTTTATTTTTTAGATATTTTTTATTTCTTTGTTTTTTACTGATTCTTTATTTGTTTAAGTTACTTGTCATTCTTAAAAATATCCTTCTTTATATATGAACATGAATTTTAAAAAAATATTGAAAAAAATGAGAAATGGTATTTTTACATTCTATCTTTTCATAATAGGAACAGAAAATAAGGTCAAATTTAATTTTTTGTAAACTCTTATATTATTTTGTCCAATACTTAAAAAAATCTTGCCATATCATTTTTTTGCCCTTGAGAATTTTGTTTTTTTATAAAAATTAATTTCTTAAATTTTCTTTGCGAACTATGCAAAATATCATAAAAAAGTAAGAGGTATTTTTTCAAACCTTTTTATAAGAAATCAAAAATTCACAGGATGTCTTTCTTGCAGAAGTTCAAATTTAATAAAACAAAAAAAAACGAAATGATAAATAAAAAGGTGGTATTTTTGAAAATTGTTTCTTTATATTTAAAAAAAATCGACTTGGGAAATAAAAAAAAAATGGTATTGACAGTAAATTTGTTATTTTAATTTAAAAATTTAGTGAGATCAAGCAATCAAAAGAATTGCGCGCGCGTGTTTGTTTTCTGGCAGATGTTTCAAGAAAAATTTGATGTTTTTTTCAAATAAATTTCGAAATTAAAATAATCATATCTTCGCAGAATTTTTTTTTCTTAAATTGGGAAAAATATGTGCCTCCTAATTACCTCTAAAAATCACCCTATTTGAACGTATTAATCTAATTTCAAAAGACTAAGGACGTTGGGACCAGACACTAACCTCAAAATTGAATTGCCTCATTTTACTCCATAAATACTAGAATAGCATTTTTTATATTTTAAATCTAGTCTGTATTCAGAAAGAAAAATTGTTTAAATTCAATATTTTTTCTGTAAAACGATAACCTCATGACCTTGAAGTGAGCGTACCGTTCATTGAGTCCGCTCTCAGCAAACACGTTCTGTAACGGTTTCAGATCAAAAAAGGAACTGTGTTCTATAACAGTTGTTACAAGATGGTGATATAAATGTTCTAGAACAAAAAGGTAACAGCGTTCTAGAACACTGTGACTAAAATTGTGACCGAACTGTTGTAGAACAAAAAAGTAACCGTGTTCTAGAACACTGTGACAAAATTGTAACAGAACTGTTCTTGAAATATGTGACAGCACTGTTCGGTAACAGTTGATATGGAATTGTTCTAGAACAAACTGATTGAGTTCTGGAATTGTTCTAGAGATGTTACAGATCGGTTGTCGCAGCATTCTAGAACTGTTACAGAATTGTTCTAGTGAAAGGAGACAACTTAATTTAGAGTTTACCCCATTGAAGAATACGACGTCGTATACGATGCCTTATACGATAATCGATGTGATGTGTACGATGCATTTTTCGATTTGTAGAAATTCGTTAATTAATGCTATTAAAATGATGTTAAAAAGTAGCAAATACAGTCAAACCTGGATTTAGTGTCAATTTTGAGACTGAGCGTAACATTAAATCCAGAGTCTCGGAACTATTTTGTCTCTCTCCTGTTTTTTCTCTTTCTTGTTTCTCTCTCTGTTTTGTGACGCTTAAGTGAGCACCACATATTCTCCCGCGCAGCTTCTCTCACCAATCCCCACCGCGCGGCGTCAATTCTCGGAAAAATTAAATAGAGGGTCACTAAATCCAGGTTTGAGTGTAATATCATTTATAACAGATGTGTATCAGAGAAGCACATTTATTTCAACAATACGATAATGTATACGATGCTGTATGCGATGTCGCATGGGACATCGTATAGATCGTATTTTTCAGTTGGGAGGGTCTGATCTAATGTCCTTATAATTTATTTTATTACTTTAATTTACAGTTGTTTTTATCAGATATTCCCTTCTGTTTCAAACGCCACAGAAGTCACGATTCTGAAAAAAAATGTCGTGCTGGATTAATATTATCTACTCGCTAGCAATTTATAACACTGACATGCAAATCAACCAACGTGACAAAGGAATAGAAGCACGAGAATTATAAAAATTATTGAACAAACGGTGACTGATAAGACAGTATGCGTGCACGAGGAAGCTAACAAGCAAGCGTGGAGGTGTAATTATTCCGAACTAGATACCGAGAAACGATATCCTCAGTTTTAAGCTATCAGGAGTGAATTTGAAAAGCCGAGCCATGTTCTAATACTCTACTTATCTAAGATATTAGCATCTTATTGTTAGTATATCTGCACGATTTTCGCGAGTAGAGGCTGGCTGGTGGCCCTGGTGAGATCAAATATTTCACTCGCAGTCATCATATCATACTGCAGTCAGTAAATAAATGTGTTGGAATTTGAATAAATTTGCGGCGTTAGAAGATCCCCGACACCTCCGATTGGAAGGGAAAAGAACAATGGCTACGCTCGTTTCGCCAACGGTGGCAGCATCAGCAAACAGCAATTGGGGATATTGCATGAAATGAGATGAAAAGATATTTTCATTCTTTAGTAACTCATTAGCATATTCTGAAAAGAAAATGTTTTCTATTGACTAAGAAACATGCTTATTCAAATATTTCAGTTTGAATATTGCGGCCACTCGCAGTATTTCCCGCCAAAAACATCAATTGGCTGTGACCTCAGTGACGTCACTCGACGCGGGAAAATTCAAACTGAATCATCTGTGTGGTTTTTACATTATCGAATAAAAATTCTGTGCGAGAATTTATGTGAATTTGTAAACGTCTCCAAATGGCTTTCATGTATTATTATTAAATATACATTTACGTATTACGGAAATTACCTAATACATTATTAATACGCCCAGGGCACTTGATTTATTATTCTTTTTTACATATAAGGAAATATCATATTTTACATATGTAAACAATTTTAGAAAATTCACCAAATTTTCAATGGTAAATCTATACAATTGAATGAATTTTAATTTTATTTCTTCAAAATTGAACTATTTTATGAAAAAAAAAAATCAAAATTAAATTTTTTTAATTGAAAAAATGTAAAATATAATTCTTTAGAATTCCAGAGTTTTTAATTGTAAATTTTTCAAATTAAAAAAAAAATTGAATATTGAACAGTTCCAATTGAAATTCTTGAATCATTTGAATTTCTTCAATTTTTAAGATTTATAATTATAGATTCATTCATTTGAAATGTTTATCATTAGAAAGTATATAATTTTGAACGTTTCTTTTTTGGAACATGTTGATCACTTGAAATTTAATTTGTTCAATCCTTCAATTGAACTACATATCCCGAAAAAATATTCAAACTTACATCATGTTAAATTAAGGATTTATTAATTAAGAATTTTTCTAATTTAAAATGATGTAATTTTCAATGTGATATTTTGGAATATATTTGTTTTGAAGGTTACAATGAAAAAGATCTACACTGGATATTTCTTTAATTTTTAAGATCAGTAATTAAAGATTTTTCAATTTTAAAGTTGTATAAGTCAAAATTCTTAAATTTTTAAAATGCAGAATTGAAAATGATTCAATTTTCAAGATTTATATTATAAGGGTCTATAATTATCTCAATTTTAAAGATTTCCAATTGCAGATTTATTAATTTCGGAATTTTTATATATTTAAATTATGTGATTTTGAATGTTCTTTTGGAATATATAGTTTAGTTTGAAATTTTGCAACGAGAAATTAAACAATATATACGATTTGAAATTAAAGAATTTTCAATTTTAAATATGTATAAATCAGATTTGTTAAATTTTGATGCTTGTGAAGATCAAAAGTCAAATCTTTATTATTCAAAATCTCCCAAATTGAAAATATTTCAAAGGTAAATCATCAAAATTACAGAAATTTTAAATATGAATTTTCACAATTAAAAATATTAAATTTGAAAGATTTACAATTTAAAGTTCTACAATTTTTCTTTCAATTATGAAGATTTACAATTGAAGGTTTATTAATTTTTGAGTGACGTCGCATCTGTTTGAGTGCGACCAGATAGACTTAAAGTAATTTTCTTTTTTTTAGTAATAAGAAACATTTAAAAAAATGTATTTTCTCCATAACGCTGTTCATTGCTTCAAGTTTCTAAAAATATTTTTATATCATTTCATTCAAAATCGCGATTGTAAGAGCAACAGCGATCGTTGGCGATGACGAGGCAGCAACAACAGCAACAGCGACAGCAAAGCAGGCATCAAGCCGCAACAAAAAAACACCTGTTTTCTAACTCGATCTGGTGCAGGAAATGCCCAAAAATTGGGCCTGAGATATTTCTAACCACTTTTTTTTCATGTTAACAGTCATTGACTGCAAAATAAAATATAAACATTAATAACTTAAAATTTAATTAAGTTATTTGATGTCTGAATTTTTTAATTTTTAAATTTTATCCTAACGTATTTTTTCCCAAGAAGGTTAAGTGAGGGGAACTCCTAATTCATGGACGATGGTCAATTCCGCGCCAGATACCTGCATACGGTTCCCCCACTACGCGTCTTCCCCTCACTTTACCGAACTGCTGTCGTCGGGCTTAGTCAGCGGGGGCTGCGAGCCGCGTAGTGGGGGAACCGTATGCAGGTAGCTGGAGCGGAATTGTCATCTGTCCTAATTTAAAACTCCTGAGGGATCCTCAATAAACTACGTTGCCAATGTAGGAGGGGGGTGGGGGTGGGGGGGTCCACGAATTTAGACAAAGTTTAGTAAGTTTCTTGATAATAAATTTCAAGAAAGTTTGCGACTTTTGCGAAAGATGTTCTTGCAACCTTACAGTTCAATAATAATTTAGTAACTTTGAAAATTACTTTCATTACTAAGACTTGACAATCTTTCTCATATTCTCATATTTTCCCTTTTTTACAAAATATTTGCTTTTTCTCGTGTTTTCAAAAATTTTTGCCTTTTTCTCGATTTTTCGTTTAAATTTTGGTTTTGGTTTAAAAAATCTACTATTTAAACAAATGCAACAACTTAGTTGAAAGTTGCATTGCTTTGTTAAACATTTATTTTTTTGGTTGATGATATATCTCTTCAGTGGAAAATTTAACTTTTTAGTTAGAGATTCAATTCTTTTTTGGTTAAATATTTAACTATTATATATGCAGTTGAAAAATTATGTTTTTAGTTAAAAATATGTTTTTTAGTAGAAAATTAATCTCTTTGGTTTAAACTTTAAATAATTTTATGAATATTCGTATTTTTTATTGTATTCGACTGTTTTTAATTTAAATTAAAATCGTTTTGGGGTTAAACACCATGAATTACACAACTAAAAATGGAACAGTTAAATTTTTAGTCAAAAAATTAATTTTTAACCAAAAAATCGAATTTTCAGGCAAACTGAGCAATTTTCAACTAAAAATGTGAATTTTCAACTTGAATAGTTGAATTTTGAAACATCGAAATGAATGTTTTTACCAAAATAGATCAATCTTAAAATAAAAAGGATCAATTTTCAACCAAAAATCGGGTAATTAAATTTTTTATGAAAAAAAATCTTTCAAACAAATAGTTACATTTTTAAGGGAAACAATGTTGAATTTTCTACCAAAAAGATAAATATTCTACCACAAATGACGAATTTCCAACTAAAGGAGATACACTTGCAAATACAAAATAAATAGTTACATTTTTACTTAAAAACAACATTTCGAATAAAAAAACCCAATTTTTAATCTAATAGTTAAATTTCAACTGGGAGTTAAATTTTAAACCAAAGAAATGAATTTTTAATAAAATACATGAACAAATAGATGAGTTTTCAACCAAAGTGATCGATTAATAATCTAAAATGGTTTCAGTTGAAAGAATAAGTTTTCAAAGAAAGAGATATATTTTCTACTAAAATGATGAACATTCTACTAGAATGGTCCAATCGTTATTTGAAAAAAATTAATTTTCAACCAAATAATTAAATTTTCAACAAAAACAAATTTTCAAACGAAGTGAGCAATATTCAATTGAAATCAAAAAACTTCAAGAGAAATAGTTGTTGAATTTTAAACCAAAAAGATAAATTTTTGGTTAAAATAATAAATTTTCAACTGGCATAGTTGAATTTTAAACAACAAAAAAATGAATTTTCAAAAAAAATATGAATCTTGAAATGAAATAGTTTAATTTTAAACCATCAGGATAAATTATCAAACATAATATTGATTTTCTACCGAAAAGACGGATTTTTCTTTAAAAAAGATAAATTTTCAACCATAAATTGAGTAGCTAAATTTTGAGCAAAAAAATTAATTTTCAAGCAAAGAGATATTTTGAACTAATATGCTGGAATATTCAATTAGAATAGTTACGTTTTGAGTTTAAAAATGCTTCTTTAACCAAATAAAATTTTTTTTAAACAAAATAGATACATTTTTAGCTAAAACTATGGTACTCTAACCGGAATAGTTTAATTTTCAACCAAAAAGACAAATGTTTTACCAAGAATTGAGTAGTTACATTTTTAGTAGAAAAATTAGTCTGCCACAAGAATAGTGGAATTTTTAACCAAAAATATAAGTGTTCAACTAGAAATAACGAATTAAAAAAAAACAATAAGTTCTCAACTAAAGTAGATACATTTGCAAAAAAATGGGTAGTTAAATTTGTAGTTGAAAAAAATTAATTTTTCAACTAAAAAACGAATTTTTTTTAAAAAGTTACATTTTCAAGTGAAAAAGTTAAGTTTTAAGTTTTTACAATTTTTAATAAAAAAAGATAAATTTTCCATGATAAATCAAACATATAATTTTTAAATCACAGAGTTAAATTTTAAACCAGAAAGATGGATTTTTAACGAAAATTATGAATCTTTGGATGAAATGGTTGAATTTTTTAAAGAAAAAAAAATTAATTTTTTACCAAGAAGATTAATTTTCATCCAAAAAATACGAATTTTCCACAAAATAGATGAACTATATGGTTTTGTTTTTACTGTACTGCATAGTTAAATTTTCTGTATAAAAATTAATTTTCAACTGAAGAGATGTATTTTGTACCAGTATGATGGAATATTTACTTGGAATAGTTACATTTTCAGTATACAAAATTATTTCTCAACAAAAAAAAAAAAACAAATTCTCAATAAAATAGTTCAATTATCAACGAAAAAGATGAATCTTTAACTGAAATAGTTTAATTTTGAATCAAAAATATTTATTGTTCTGTCCAAAATGACGAATTTTCAACAAAATACATGCAGTTTCAGTTAAGGAAGATAAAATTGCAACCAAGAAAAAAAATAGCTGAATTCTCAACTGGAATAGTTATATTTTAAACCGAAAAGATCAATTTTCTACAAAAAATGAGGAATTTTCAACAAAATGCATGAATTTTAAATAAAAAAAGATAAATTTTCAGTTGCAAGAATAAGTTTTCAATCAAAGAGATTAATTTTCCTCTAAAATGATGGATTATTGAACTAAATTGTTTAAATTCTCAGCTAACAAATGTAATTTTCAATGAAGAACATTTTTTTTCAAGAAAATAGTTAAATTTTCAAATAACATAGTTAAATTTTAAATCAAAATGATTAATTTTCAACAAATTACACAAATTCCTAGCCAAATAGTTAAATTTTAATCTGAAAAAGATAAATTTTCAAAAATTAATTATCAAACAAAAAAAAAAATAATTTTTTACATAATAGTTAAACCCAGTATTATAAAGTTATTTTTACAAATTCAGAAACAGGCCTTATAAAAAGTTCCCTGAAATTTCCAGTTTTTCTGGGTATATAAAAATTTCCAAACAATTCTAGGCTTTCCAAGTGTGCAGAAAATCTTATCAAGATACTGTTTTAACTACTTGCTTTTATATCAGCCTTTAATTTAAAAAAAATGTTATATCAGCCTTCAATTTTCGTAGTGGATTCAGAACAAATTTATTCCGATTATTCAGTTTTTGAAATTGAAAAAAGTAATAATTCTCCAAAAAAATCAAAACAATCTAGAAAATTGGCAATTTCATAAACCTTCTTTGAAAAATATTTGAAAAAAAACATATCTTTTAATAAATTGAGGTAAACATTGACGTTATTTATATGCAATTTTTGATTAAGATCGAAAAAAATTCATTTCGATCTTGGCGAAGTAGTTTAATTTCCAATCATTCTAAATCATGTAGTTTTCAAGTTAATTAATCAAACGATGCCGAATTCGCAACTTAAAATTTTTTTTCGATCCCTAGACTTAATTTTTTGAAGTCGATAAAAGAAAACTACGAATGTGGGATCCTCAAATTTCAAAATACTCCGTGATTCAAAAGTCATAAAAATGAAATAAATAACTATAAACGAAAATAAGAAACGATGAGTGACTGAGAGAATTAAAAATCCTCAGGCCCTGAACAAGACATCCAAACCCACGCTTCTGGTGGTGTGAAAAGTGTCCGTATTCGTTAAAATTTGAGCATTTTGTACCAGAGCGAGTTGGAAAATCAGGGTGCACCCCCTTAAAGACACACTCAAAGATTCTGCGTTCGTACCGACGCCTGGGAATACCAATGCCAATGCCAATGTTGCACGCGTTTCACCACGAAACGCCTGTGGTCTCCTTAGGATGACATAATATACAGTGTGAAAATAATGTAATGCGAGAAAAAACGTCACTCGCGAACGCGGAGTGCGAAATTAGGCGCACCATGGTCTCATTTTAAAATCACTTTCCACTGTCCACAAATCGCAAAGGGGCGACGATCCTCTTTACGGGCTAGTACGACGGGCAGTCGTTGATCAGTCATCAGGGGCACGAGCGCGAGCCACGTTCACGTTACTTCCCCATGTTCTGGCAGAATTCCAGTTCTGCCAGTCCCACCACTCCGCTCGGTTCACCCTTGGTCACCATCTTTCCTCGATACTCGCGCATCGAGTCTTCGACAGCGCGCGCCGCGGAACGGTTACTAGCTTCGTTACTAAATGTGTCGAGCAGAGCCGGCTTCAGAAATCAGGCCGCCCTAAGCCACTCAAATTCCCGCCTTTTTTTCAATTTTTCATTATATAGATACTTATAAGCGGCAAAATCATATAAAGTTTAGCCCCCCTTCTCCACCTACATTCTCCTACTTCCCCTCCCCAACTCTTCTGAACTTTTTCCTTATCTACTCTCCGCCCACTTCTCCTATTTAGCCTTCCCTGATTTCTGATCACTTCTTCAACAACCCCTCCCTTATTTTCACATTACTCTCCCCGTTCTCCTACTTCCTTCATTAACTTCCTCTCACTTCTCTTCACCTTGTGTGTTGTGAGCTGTGAGGAGTTATCCTTACTTCCATTTCTTGAAAAAAATTACGAAGGGCGGACATTCGACCGAAACTATCATGTTTATTTTCTGCCAAGGTCTACTAGTCCTTAAAAAAGGCTTCGGTGGTTTATTAAGACTTTAATTAAGATTGCAGAACCTCCTCCTCCCTCTACTAAGCCTCTCCTACTCACCCTCATATCTCTACTAACAGTACTTCCTATCGCCTCATTTTCCATACTTCCCTACCCTTTCCTGTTCCACATCCCCTCTTCTCACTTTCGTCACTCCTCCTGAACTCACGTCTCCTACTCCCTCCACTTCCCCTTCCAGGAAAAAAGTACGAATTAGTCGGAGTAGGCGACATGAGCCGAAAAAAAATGGTTTCGCAGCCTATTTTTTCTAGTCTTTAAAATATATAACTTTTATCATTTTATTTCACATAGAAAATTTTATGATAGTGGATTAATTTCAAGTTTCCCCATCTCTAATCACTTCTTTATATTCTGTCTCGTTCTATCCGGTTCTATCCTATCGTCCTCTGAACTTCCGATCGCCTATCTTCCCACACTTTACTTTCTAAACCATCCCAATCTATACTTCACCTGATAGTCTCCTACTGCGTCTCCCTTCACATCTACCGCCTCAACTACTTCCCATCAGTTCGTCAACTCTACTCCCCACATCCATCCTATCCTACTTCCCATCATTTCTCCTATTCTACTCCCCCATTTTTCCTCTCCTACTTCCCATCCCCCTAATCCCTCTTGTTTTCAGTTCCCAACAATTCGAATACTGCCCTACCCTCCTTTAACATTCCTTCTCTCCTCAACTACTTCCCATTGTGTCTCTAACTGTACTCCCCCATTCTCCTTCTCCTAAAACCCATCGCTTCCTAACCCCTACTAACCATCCCTCCACATCTCCTACCACATTACCTACTTCGCCATCCTTACTCTCCAAATTCTTCCTTGCACTTCTCCAATCCTAGTCCCCCATTTTCCCTCTCCTTTCTCATCCCCACCTAACCCTTATTGTCATCCGTTCCTAACTTCTCTCCTGCTGCCAGATCCTCATCTCACATCCCCTACCCCCTTAACTACTTCCCATCACTTTCCCAACTCTACTTGCCACATTCCCTAACTCCTACTTCTCATTACTTCTCCAACCCTACTCCTTTCATTATCTTTCTCCTCCTTCCTTATCCCTCTTGCCCTCACTTTACAATCCCTTTCCTACTGCGCTCCCCTCTCCTTCCACTTCACTCACATGCCATCACTTCTCCAACCCTACCCCGCCTTCCCTCTCTCTTCCTTAGTTCTTATTAATTCTCCAACCATACTCCCTTCTCCCACACCTAATTTTTGCCCCTTAGAAAATAAACAAAACAAATGGATACCTGAATAAAACTACAAGGGTTTCTTCCTGGGTTTACGAAATCCTAAGAAGTCTAGGTAGTCTTTAACCCCTTGCAAATTTGCTACAATGCATTCCAATCAAAAATAACGCATTAAAAATAAAATAGATGAATTTCTTTAGCATTATCTGTATATTTGTATATCACTATAGTTTAATATTTAAAAGAAAATGAATTTTCAACCAAGAAGAATTATTCTGTAGCCAAAAAAGCCCATTTTCAACCACATTAATTAATGAATTTACAACCAAATTGATAAATTTTCAGTTGAGAAATTTATCTTCAACAAAATAAAAATGAATTTTCAACAAAGTAGTGAAATTTTCTACCAAAAAGATGAATTTTCAACTGAATCAGTTGAATTTTTAACCAAAAAGATTATTTCTCTTTCCAAAAATGTCAAATTTTCAACAAAATACATGAATTTTCAAATAAATTTTCAACAGCAAATGGAATTCGAATTTTCAATGAAAAAATTTATTTTTAATAAAAAAGATTAATTTTCAACTAAAGGGTTGAATTAATAATCTAGCATGTTTAAATCGTCAGTTGAAAAAATCAATTCTCAAGAACAACAAAAAACGAATTTTCAACAAAGTTAAATTTTAAGTGGACATTTGATTGAAAATTCGACTTTTTTGTTCGAAATTCGTCTTTTTGGGTAGTAACTTTAACTATTTTAGTTGAAAATTTAACTAACTGGTAAAGAATAAACTTTTTTGTTGAAAATGCATGCATTAACATTTATGTATTCATGCATTAACAAAAAAAATAGGAGAATTAACAAAAGAAACTTTTAAAGACTCGATTGATTGATTAGTAAAAAAGGAATGAAAATTCAATATTTTTTAATAAATATTAATCATTGACTGACTGTACATTTTTTCTTGCTTGAAAATTTAATTCTTGTTGGAAATTTATTTCTTTTAGTAAACATTGTTCTTCCCGTTTTAGTTGAGGATTCAACTATTGTGATGTTGTTCTTCTTTTTTTTTTTGAAAATTCACCTTTTTGGTTGAACTTACTTATTTTTGATTAATTTTTTTTTTAAATTGGGTACAATATGAAATATTACAATTTTTATTGACAATTCATCGTTTTTGGTTGAAAATCGAAATATTTGATTAAAAGTTGAGGTTCAAGTGCTTTTGTTGGAAATTTGTTGTTTTGGGTTTTCAAATTCCACTATTTTAGTAGATAAAAAACTATTTGGTTCAAAATTCAACTTTTTCGTACAAAACTCTTCAATGGCTTGAAAACAAAAAATTTCTGATGAAATATTATTTTCTTTATTGACTCAAAATTCATCTCTTTTAGTAAACATTTTTTTTAAATGCCACTGATTGGTTAAAAAATAATCCTTTTTGGTTGAGAATTCAAGTATTTTGTTGAAAATTCACATTCGTTTAGTAGAAATATTAACTATATCAACTATATATTTTTTTCAATTATTTTTGATTAAAAATAAAAGTAATTTTTGGTTGAAATATCAAATATTACATTTTTCACTTGAGTAAAGGTTTAATTATACTGAATATTCATTTTTCTAATGAAGATTATTAATAATTTTTGTTGTAAATTCATTTATTTGATTGAAAATTTTTCGTTTCGGTAGAAAATTAATATTCTTCGTTTAAAATTTATCTTTTTAGTTAAAAATTCGTCTCGTTTAGTTAAATTAAACTATTTTTAATTGAAAATAACAATATTTTGTTGTTGTCGATTATTCATAATTTTAGTTGAAAATTCATTTCTTTGGTTTAAAATTGGATTTTTTTAGTAGAAAATTTGTCTTCTTAGTTTGAAAATTCGTATTTTTTGTTGAAATGTAAATTTTAATTAATTTTTTTTTAATTTCGATGAAATTTCGAATATTACATTTTTTATTGAGAATTTATATTTTTTAGTTGAAAATCCATTTTTTCGTGTGAATATTATTAATTAGTTTGGTTAAAAGTTCGTATTGTTCGTTTAAATTTATCTATTTTTTATTAAATATAAAAATATATTTTGTTTGAAATAGCAAACATATTTTTCATTGAGGCTTCATATTTTTAGGTTGAAAATTTATTTTTTTGTTGAAAATTATAATTATTTGTGTTAAAGATTAATATTTGGTGTGAAGATTATGAATAAGTTTCGTTGAGAATGTCTCGTTTGTTTAAATTTAACTATTTTTTATTTAAAATAACAATACTTTGCTGTTGTCGATTAATCATAATTTTAGTTGAAGATTGGATGAAAATGCATTTCTTTCATGAAAAGAATGATCTTTTTCTTTAGAAAATTAATCTTCTTAGTTGAAAATTGATCATCTTTGGTTAAAATATCAAATGTTATTATTTTCGATTAAAAATATTTGTTTTAAATGTTGGTTGAAACTTCATATTTTTAGGATGAAAACTAATTTTTTTGTTGAAAATTAATAATCATTAGTTTTAAAAGTTCATTTCTTTGGTTGAAAATTCGTTTTTTTTTTTTGGTAAAAAATTTGTCTTCTTAGTTGAAATTTTATATTTTTGCTTGAAATGTCATTTTTGATTAAATTTTTTTTTTTTAATTCGATGAAATTTCAAATATTATATTTTTCATTGAGAATTTATATTTTTTAGTTAAAAGTTCATGTTTTGTGTGAGATTATTAATAAGATTGGTTGAAAATTCGTTTCTCTGCTTGAAAATTCGTCTTGTTCCGTTAAATTAAATTATTTTTTATTTAAAAAATAAATATTTTTTGTTTGAAATGTCAAATATATTTTTCATTGAAGCTTCATATCTTAAGGTTGAAAATTCATTTTTTTTGTTTAAAGATTATTAATCATTTGTGTTGAAAATTATTTTGTCGTTGTGAAGATTATGAGTAATTGTAGTTGAAGAATGATTTCTTTGGTTGAAAATTCGTCTTTTTGCACAAAATTATTCGTCTTAGTTGAGAATTCGTGTTTTTAGTTGAAAATTTGTCCCGCTTGGTTATGTTCGACCATTTTTTATTCAAAATAAAAATATTTTGTTGTGGACGATTATTGATAATTTTAGTTGAAGACTCAAATCTTTGGTTAAAAATTCATTTCTGTGGTAGAAAATTGATCTTTTTCTTCAGAAAATTAATTTTCTTAGATGAAAATTCATAATCTTTGGTTGAAATATCAAATGTTGTTATTTTTTATTAAAAATAAAAATTTTTTGGTTGAAGCTTACTATTTTAAAGATGAAAATGAGTTTTTTTGTTGGAAATTATTA
This sequence comes from Belonocnema kinseyi, assembly GCF_010883055.1. Classification (NCBI taxonomy): domain Eukaryota; kingdom Metazoa; phylum Arthropoda; class Insecta; order Hymenoptera; family Cynipidae; genus Belonocnema; species Belonocnema kinseyi. Next base: position 105,046,268 of record NC_046659.1, read on the forward strand.
CTCAATAGTGTTGAAAATTCATTTCTTTGGTTGAAAATTTGTCTTTTGCGGTAGAAAATTTGTCTTTTTATTTAAAAATTAATATATTTGGTTGAAATGTCATTTTTGATTAAAATTTTTTAAAAATTCAATTAAATTTCAAATATTACATTTTTTATTGAGAATTATATTTTCAGTTGAAATTTCATTTTTTTGTGTGAAGACTATTAACCATTTATATTCAAAATTCATTTTTTTCGGTGTAGATTATGAATAATTTTAGTTAAAAATTCATAACTTTGGTTGAAAATTCGTCTTTTTGGGTAGAAAATTAATCTTCTTTCTTGGAAATTCATCTTCTTGGCTCAAAATTCGTCGTGTTTAGTTACATTCAACCACTTTATAATTAAAAAAAATATATTTTCTGGTAGATATATCAAATATGACCATTTTCATTGAGAACTCGTATTTTTTAGTACAAAATTAAAATACTTGTTTGAGAGATTAACTACTTTGTTTAAAAAAAAATTTGGAAGATTATTGAAAATTCATCTATTTTGGTAAAAAATTAATCTTGTTGGCTAAAAACTCATCTTTTTGGTTGAAAATTCATCTTGTTTGGTTACATTCTATTATTAAGGATTAAAAATAAAAATAATTGTTTGGTTGAAGTATACAGTATAACATTTTTTTATTGAGAATTAATATTTTTCAGTTGAAAAGTAAAGTACTTGTTTGAAAGATTAACTAATTTGGTCAATTTTTTACTAAAGACAGCTAAAAATGTATCTCTTTTTTTAGAAAATTAATCTTCGTAGTCATAAATAGATTTTTAAAAATTGAAAATTCATCTTTTTGATTAAAAATTCGTCTTTTCTAATAGAAAATTAATTTTCTTAGTCTAAAATTCATCCTTTTGTTTGAAAATTCGTCTTATTTAGTAAAAAAAACTAATTTTCTTAATTAAATTTTTCTTAATTCGCCTAAAAGATCTATCTTCTGGATTTAATTTTTTTTTTAGTAAAAACGTTACTGCATTTTTTAATTGGAGAGTTAGCCAGGCAAACAGAGCAGGAATTAGGTCTAAACCCTGGCGGACCGAAGGAACCGAATGAAGCTGACAATTTTTTTTAAAGACAAAACACGTTCTTTCGTTCTTTTTTTTTTTGGTTTCACCACTCGACAATACAAAAAAAAACTTGCAACAGAAATTTAAAAAAGGGTGGCCTAGGGTGGCTTACCCTGGTGGATCGAAGGAACCGAATGGAGCCTCTACAAAGTACCCGTAAAGACCCCATTCGGTTCCTTTTTAAAAAACTCGAAAAAACAGCAAAATCAACTTTTAAATGGTTGAAATTCGGATTCTGAGTTAAATTTCCCTATAGAAGGTCACGGAATGATCGCAATAGTTTTTTTTGCAACGGTAAAAAGTTTAAAAAAAATATAAGACGTATAACGCCTGTTGACTGCTTGATTCCGCGACCTTCTGTAGGGAATTTTAATGTACAATCCGAATTTCAACCATTTAAAAGTTGATTTTGCTGTTTTTTCGAGTTTTTTAAAAAGGAACCGAATGGGGTCTTTACGGGTACTTTGTAGAGGCTCCATTCGGTTCCTTCGATCCACCAGGGTAAGCCACCCTAGGCCACCCTTTTTTAAATTTCTGTTGCAAGTTTTTTTTTGTATTGTCGAGTGGTGAAACCAAAAAAAAAAAGAACGAAAGAACGTGTTTTGTCTTTAAAAAAAATTGTCAGCCTCTAGGCTTTTGACCTTTTTTATAAATACGGCACTGGTGTTGAGTAATGCGACTATAACAGAAATCACCCTCGAAGAGCGATGGATTCTAGGCCGTATCGCTTATCACTTCCGCGCCCTTCGCCTAAAAGTGACGTCCCGACGCTCGTTGGTCGCCTGGCCTCTCCAACCCTTAGTCGATATTTTACTCGTCTTGTGGCCTTTCACCCATCCTGCGATACGAACGTGACTGATGTGCACCTGCTGTACACAATACAGTACTCAAATTGCCGCAGAATACCTGCTTTGCCGACGCGACGCGACGCGACGAACCTAGTTTATCCAGAGCCGTTAGCGTTAAGCGGGGGTGGTTAACTTGATTTTCCTATTTTCTCAGTGCTCCTCTATTCCCTGATGGATTCAATTCAAACTCAAAAAGTCAAAGTTAAGCTTGTTAGTGTGATTTATTTGGGTTTTATGATTCTCCTCAATTTGGATCAGAAAAATATCATTCACATGATGCAATCTCATTAGCGGATGTAATTGTATATTTAAGTAGGATAAGGGGGGGGGGGGGGCAGCGCCAACCAGTGGGGCAAAGATGGTTTTCCTCACAGTATGGCTATTATTTAACAATTTCAGATGTAAAATGCTTTAAAAAATCTATTTTAAGGTGCGTTTCCGTACGCGCGACTGAAGTCGCGCTACTTCATTTGCGCGAAACTAATCGCACAATTAGTGATTCTTACGGGTTTCCTGCGGGGTGTCTGGAGACAAGCGACCAGGTCAATTTTCATTTCGTTGACACAGTGTTCCAAAAATTTTTCCGCATTAATATTAGCTAATTTAATAACATTGGTTGAAGATCTTCAGATAATAACAAAATATGCATCAAATTCCTGTAAAAAATATTAATAATTTTTCTTTGAAGTAAATAATTTTTAAAAAATATTTAACAAGATTTCAAAAAAAAATTTATGTATAAATAACAACTTAACAATTCATCATTTTTATCTTCTAGTTTAAAGTGTCAATTAAAAAAAATTGTAATCCATCAAGTTTTAATGCTTTTCACTGAAATTGCTTAGAATGATATAATTTAACAAAAAAATTAATTAGTTTATTCATTCTTCAAATAAGAGCATTGGAAATTATAGCGTGGGGTTTTTTTTAACCTTCGATCTGAGCAATTTATGAAAGTTAGAGTTGTTTTATTTTGTAGTTTACCGATATTTATTTTAAAATTGTAAAACTAAAAATTCTGCTTTGTTTTTTGTCAATTAATTTTAAGGGTATATTTAAAAATATTTAAGTATTTAAGCAGAATTAAATAATTAGCAGAAAAGTAGCCTTGCGCAGAGAAAATATTTAAAAAGTGTAAAATAAAAAAACACTTTTCAATATTCAAGTCGCGGCGGCTAGACTGCTTCTTGAGCAGTCTAGTCGCCGCGATTTCTAGCCGCCCTCGGGATCCCTACCGTCGCGCGTCGGGTTTCGCGCATTAGGAAAGGGCGCCATAAGATTCAGTGAGAAGCAGTCATAAACTGAAACGCGCGATTTGAGTAGCGCTGCTCCAGTCGCGCATACGGAAACCCACCTTTATCAGGGAGATATAGTGTTACTTACTAAAATCTTGAAAATTGACGTTGCAAAAGGAAAGTTATATAGAAAACAGTTTTTACCACGAAAGAATGGAAGTTTCGCTGACAGAAATATAAAGTTTTCAACTTTAATGACGGTACTTACAGTATAAAAATTTGATATTTTGACAGATAAAACAATATCACACAATCTAATTATAATAATTACACGTAATTCAAGTCCAAAATATATAAAATCTCATAAATGAGACCTGGCCAGGGGGGCAGGCCCGACGAAAATAATATTTACAATTTCTTAGGTTATACACGTGTCACAAGTTTCGTCGATAATTGATCGGCAATGTAGAACATCCACTCATCGTGTGGGTTACATGGAAGAAACTATTAAATATTATTATTATCAATCCGGTCGGTATTCAGTTTCCTTGTACTGGTACGGTATAAACATTGCGTAAAGTCCGTTTCTAGTAGAATGTTAACGAATAAGAGGTTATATTACAGCTATCTCTATTTTTATTCAAAATAACTTATTCTTCTCGTTGGATATCTTTAAGGGTAATTTTCCCAGTACATAAAATACCAAAGAATCAAACCATCATATTTGCTTATCTTTAAATGTTTTGACTTTCATAAAAACCTACAGTCGGCTTTGCCCTCCGGTGAGGGGCAAAGCCGACGACATACAGCTTGTTAGAAATAATTGAATTACATAATCATTGCTTTTTTCATGTGATTAATACTTATAGAAATATGATATAATGTAGAACTCGAAATGAGAAAAAATGGATCAATTCAACATCTTATTGACTTGAAAAAAATCATTGACTGTTAACTGGTTGGCGCTGCCCCCCCCCCCCCTTACCCTATGTTTCATACTGGGCACTTTGAAATTTCAGAAGAATTAGGTTTACATTTTTGAAGTTGGGTTATATCAGAATATCACGAGGGTGTAATTGCTCGGATTTTTGCTGTACACTAGATTACAAGATAGCATGGAATCGGAGTGGAGGTGTGGGGTTGGAAGGGAAGTGAGGAGGTAAATAGGGTACAGGAGAGGTATGTAAAATGGATACTGGTGTTGGCAAGGAATACGCCAACTATAGTTTCAGGAGGGACACACCAAGAAAGAATTTAGGGATTATAACAGGGAGTCGAGCGTGTAAATATGAGGAGAAATTTTTGGAAAAGGGGGGAAGTAAATTGGTTAGGGAGTGTTGGTGGGAGAAGGAGAACAGACGTAGTGGTGCAAAGATGGAGGTGGAAAGGGAGAGGTGTTTTAGAACGAATGGATTGCAGATGGATGAAGTTAGCAGAATGCACGAGGAACGAAGAAAGGTATATGAGTTGGTTCAAAAGAGTGGCATGGAGAAAGAGAAGGCAGAAGGAGAGGAGAGAATAAGAGAGTCAAGGTATAACGGAAACTATGTGTGGATTATGCCAAGGGAGAGAGCGCAATATTTGTGTAAGAAAGGAGAGCAAGGAAGTCAGGAACTTATAGCGAGAATGAGGTGCGGGTGCATGGAGAAGTATAATAGGTTCTGACTTTCTAGTGAGAAGAGAATGTATGAACTGTGCGGGAAGGGGGATGCAAAATGGAACATTGGTTGGATGAATGTGAAGAGGTGGAAAGGAGGGGGATAAGCATGGAGGTATTGTTGCATGAAAGGGGTGACAAAAGGGCAGTAGCATGGATGAAGGGGGTGTTGGGTAAGATAGAGAAGAAGAGAAGGAAGGAAGAAGAGGAATGGAGAAGGAAAGATTGTAAATAGGAGAGGAAGTAGATGTGAGAGAAATGTAAATATTGTAAATAGTAGTTAAGTATTAGGTGTTAGCCGCGGAGACAGAGGCTGGTAATGAGAGGCATAGCGACAAAAGAGCGAAATGCGTGCGAGGCGAGGCGCAGCGAGGAAGGTTAGGTTATAGGAGCGAGCGGATTAGTTATAAGGTGTGGATGGATAGTACTTTGTAAGACGTAGCTGTAAGAAAATTCTGTAAAAAATGGAAGTGTAAGCAAGTCAATTTTTTAAGGCCAGCAGGCCGGAAAATAAACGTTTATCTAAACGGATAGCATGGGATTGAAAGAAATTCATGTATGTGAGTGAAAAATATTGCATGAGATTCCATAGGATATTGTTGAAGATTGCATGATACTACACGGGAGTGTAAAGAATTGCATGCAATTCTTTACACTCAGGGGTTTGACTAGACGACATCCCTGGTATATGGAAAATGGTCAAGGATATTCATTTTCGCTGATCCAGAGTTTTTTCTTAATTCCTTCGTTCGTTTTCAGCTAAATGTTTAGCTATAATGGGGAATAATATCCCTGTCACAGCTCAATTTTTTTTACCGTGCGGGATTCTGAAAGATTGCATGAGGCCCATGAATTCGATTATATTCTATGAGATTTGATAGAATCGCATGAGATTCCACATGATTTTATTAGATTTCAAAAGCATCGTATGTACGAGGTTGTGAACTATTGAATAAGATCCATGATATTACATGAGATTCTATGGGATCGCATTAGATTCCATAGGATTTCACTAGATTCAGCTGGATTGTATCTACGGGATTGTGAAAGAATGCATGAGATCCATAAATTCGCATCAGATTCTATGGGATTACATGAGATTCTATAGGATTTCATAGGATGTCATGAGATTCCACAGAATTGTATCTACGGGATTGTGAAAAAATGCATGAGATCCATGAATTCGCATTAGATTCTATGGGCTTGCATGAAATTCCATGGGGTCGCATGAAATTCTATAGGACTTCATTAGATTTCAAAAGGATCGTATGTATGAGGTTGTGAACTACTGCATAAGATCCATGGTATTGCATACGATTCTATGGGATCGCATTAGATTCCATAAAATAAATTATCAGATTTTGTGGTTTTTTCCCGCTTGCGTGCTTTTACCCCACATATAATAAACGTCACTTTTAATTCAAGTCATGTCAAATTTCTCTCAAATTGTCTAATAATGCTCAAACGGATAACGCACAACAACTTCTTCCACTCCGATCATTCTTCGGGGAGATCATTATTTGTGAGTGCGCGACTAGGCACGGCTTCGCCGCGCCAGCCGCCCACTCCCGTGCATTGGATCTCACGAGAGGGGCGATGGTTGGGGACCCCTCATCCCCACCCCCTTTTTTTTAGCAAAATATACTTGTGGTTTTTTCCCGTCTTTGGGCTTTTTTCCCCACATATAACAAACGTCACTCTTAAATCAAGTCATGTCAAATTTCTCTCAGATTGTGTAACAATGACTAAACGGGTAACACACAACAACTTCTTCCAGTCCGATCATTCTTCGGGGAGATCATTATTCTCGAGTGTGCGACTGGCGCGGCGAAGCAACGTCAGCCGCCCACTCCCGTGCATTGGATCTCACAAGAGGGGGCGATGGTTAGGGTCCCTCACCCCCCAACTTTTTTTTGCGTTTTTTTTTAGCTAAATATACTGACCTAGTGCATGTCTTTCATTGAAACGACCGAGCTGTGGTCTTTGCTTTTTCAAATTAATTTTTTACAAATTTGGGGGGATTTTAAGTTATCACAAAAAATCATTCCATTTTAGGGAAAATACCCTAAATTTTTAATGAAATTCCACAAACTTAGTGAAATTTCGCTAGTGCACCTTAGGGAAAATTCTTTGCATTTTCAGAAAGATTTCACAAAAATATAGGGAGTGCTACCAAATCTGTTTTGCGGAAAATTGCACAATTTCTTTTGTAATATTTCAAAAATTATTTTTGGGAATTTTCCCCAAGGCGGAGTAGGGAAAATTCCCGAATTTTGGTGTACATTATTATACTTCCACACGATTTTGGGGAAAATTCCCTCGAAAATTTTTTATAGTGTACGTGGTTGTGAACGATTGCATGAGACCCCTGATACTGCATGAGATTCCATGCGGGATTGCATGAGATTTTATAGTATTTCATAAGATTTCACAGGATCGTATCTATGTGGTTGTGAGCGATTGCATGAGATCCATGATATTGCATGAGATTCTATGGGATTGCATGAGATTCCATGGGATCGCATGAGCTTCCATAGAATTTCAGTAGATTACAGAGGATGGTATTTACGGGATCGTGAATGATTTCATGAAACCCATGAATTTTTATCAGATACTATGGGATTGCAAAGAATAGCATGAGTTGTAGAGGATTGCATTTGCATAAGATTCAACTGCATTTTAATGGGCAGCGTAAGCTCCATACGATTTTATGAGAATTCGCTGCATACAGAAGATTATAAAGGATTTCATAAAATTCCCTGAGATTGTAAAGGATTGCATGAGATTCCATGGGATTGAAAAGTATTGCATGAAATTCCCATAGAATTATAATATACGATCAATGATCCGGCAATGAAATTTAGAAAAAAAATTAAATTCTAATGTCAAAAATTTTTTCATTTGAAGTGAAAAACACTAAGCTGCAAATTAAAGCCCTCAAGGTGGAACTTTTGAATTTTTAACTTTTAAAACTGAAGTTTAACAGTTTTTTTATTCAAAAATGTTGTACTTGAATGCGTAATAATTTACACATATAAAATGGAAGCTACATTAAAAAAAAATTCAAAATGATATCATTTTAAACAATTTTAAACTAGAAACATTAAAAATTGAATGTTTGAATTTTTTTCTAAACTAAACACAACTTAAATTAAAAGTTATTTTAATTTTAAATATTTTGAATATCCTTAAAATGATTCAAAATTTTATTTCAAAATTTTGAAATATTTACAATTTGTTTAAACTTTTTGTTTAATTTTAAATTATTTTTTCAATTTTTTCAGAACTTTAAAAAATTTTATCAACTTTGTTCGATTTTTTCAAAGAATAAGAGGTGTTCAATTGTTATTTATATATCAAAATTTAACAATTTGACCTATACATTAAATTTGCTTAAATAGAACAATTAAAATTGTAACGTTCAAAGTTGACGTTTTTCTGTTTATTTTTGAATATTCAACCTATAGTTACTGATTTTAAATGAACATTCAAATATTTCTAAACATTAAGTAATTGTTCTTTTTCTGAATTGAAAATTTTCAAATTGAATGGTTTGAAATCGAATATTTTAGATTGAAATAATATTTTTAATTTAATAAAAACTTTCATCATGAATTTATTATTTTAAAGTTATTTTACATTTCAAAATAGGTTATAAAGTTTCAATCGAGGTTTTACCATATTTTAATTAGTAAGACATTTTCATTCTTAAAGTAAAGGGGGAGGGTCGGTAAGGCCGGTTTTTGGCCTAATTTATTTTTGGACCAAAAAATCTGAAAAAATCATGGTAGTATCTTATAAGTATCCCGAGTCTATTGCACGCTAAATGGACTACCCTCCACCCCCCAGCCACCCCTACAAATATAGGAAACACCACTACCCACCAACTGTATTTTCGAGAGATTTGACACTCTTAAACATGTATTCTGAGGTTAGCTCGAGTTTACTATGGTTTTCGGGATCGCCGAATACAAATCGGGCGTCCTTTGACTTTTATCGCGTCAGGTTCAAGGTTATTGGAAGGTCAAATCGAGAGAAAACGGTAAAAAAATCCAAAAAAATACCTTACAGGTTTTTGGAGTCGCTAATTACGAATCTGGCATCCGTTGAACTCTATCGCTTTAGGTTCAAGGTCATTTGAAGGTAATTTGAAGGTCAAATCGAGAAAAAACGGTAAAAAATTAAAAAAAAATATGTTATAGGTTTTTGGGGTCGCTGATTACGAACCTGGTATCCGCTGATCTTTATCGCGTCAGGTTCAAGGTCATGACCTTTATCGGGTCAGGTTCAAGGTGGGTAGTGGTGTTTCCTATATTTGTAGGGGGTGGGGGTGTCTGGGGGGTAGAGGGTAGTCCGTTTAGCGTGCAATCGACTCGGGATACTTATAAGATACTACCATGATTTTTTTCAGATTTTTTGGTCCAAAAATAAATTAGGCCAAAAACCGGCCTTACCGACCCTCCCCCTTTAATTTTAAAATTCATATTAATTTAGGAATTACATTTAATTACAAAACTAATTAAAAAGTTTATAATAACGATTGTTATAAACAATTCTTGTGGCAAAATATTAAAATTTGAGATTTTTACAAATTATAATTTCCCTCAACCGCGTGAACGACTTCAGGTATTCAGAATTAATAGTTACTAATCTTTGATCAAATATAAAAATTAAAATTTTTATAAACAAATTCAAAATTTTGGCTTTTTCGCATAGAAAAAATTTGTTTTCACTAGAAATGTTTTAAGCTGTTGGTCTCTCTAATTTGTTTATATACATTTAAATTTTTATATTTTATCCAATTCTATTAAATATTAATTATTTTAAGGAACACCTGAAGTCGTTCTGGCGATTGGAGGAAATTATAATTGGTAAAAATCCCAAATTTTAATATTTTTCCACCAGAATTGTCTATAATAATGGTTATTATAAACTTTTAAATTAGTTTTGTAATTAAATTTCATTCTTACATTAATATGAAGCACTTCTAGTAACAAAAAAATGTTTTACCTACAATAAGACTATTTGTCAATTTGTTCATAAAATTTGTTTATAACAAACAAATGGAATAATAAACAAATTATTTGTATTCTATGACCAGTTACTAAAGCGTAAAAAATTATAATGTGCAAAATTTAAGTTTTTTCATTTTTTTTAATAATTCATTTATATTATGGTGTTGAAAAATGAACTGAAATCCTTTTTGGATAAAAGTTTAACCTAAAAAGAAAATTTTCGTTTTTTATTAATAATTCTTCTGTTTTAGTAAAAATTTTACCTTTCTTGGATACAACTAAAAATGCACTTATTAGGTAAAGAATTCAACAATTTTTAGTAAGTCATCCTTTTTCGTGAACAAAAATTCGACTTTTTGTATTAAAAATTCAAATTTTTTTTCGTGGAAATTTATTTTTTCTTAAAAAATTCATATATATGGTTCTTGAAAAGTAAACTGGAATCTTTTTTGGATGAAAATTAAAATATTTTTTGGAACTTTTTTAAAAATAAAAATTCATGTTTTAAAAGAAATTTAATTCTTTTTTGACAAAGATGCAACTATTTTGTAGAGAATTCAACAATTTTGTTAAAAAGTCATCCTTTTTCAGGGTGGCTGTTTTAATCGAAGAAAAAAATTCTCGGTCGTTTCCCAGTTTTTTCTCGTTTCGCAAACGTTTTTCACGGCCAATGAAATTAAAAAAATCAAACTACATTTTAAACATTTTTCCATATAAATTAATAAACAACAAATTAAAGCATTCAAAATGAAAACCTTGAATTTGAAACTTTTAAAATTGAAGTTTAAAAAGTTTTTCAATTAAAAAATTGTGTATTCAAATAATCAAAAATTTACACGTAACTTTAAAAAATTTCAAAATTATATTATTTTAAGTAATTTTAAGCCAGACACATTAAAAATTGAAAAATAATGCTTTTAACTTAACATTTTTTAAGTTAGAAGTTAAATTATTTTTATTATAAATAGTCTAGGCATCCTTCAAAAATTTTAAATTTTTATTTCAAAATCTTGAGAAATCTAGAAGTGGTTTTAAATTTGTCTAAATTCAAAATAATTTCTGAATTTTTTTCGTAACTTTTAAATGCATCTAAAAATGAATTGAATTTTTTCCATGACTTTTAGAAACTCCTCCAAATTAAAAGAAAAATTTAATTTTAAGTTTTAAATAACAATAGAACACTTATTATTTGTAAAAACTGGTAAAAATATTATAGTAATTTTAAGAGAAATTTAGAAGTTTTAAAAAGATTTGAATTAAATTTAAAACTTGAAATAATTTCAAATACTTACAGCCGAATTTAAAATAAAATGTACATTTTTACAAATTCCAAACAAAAAATTTAGAATTTTTTTAAGAATTGTGAAAGAATTCAAAAGAATAAAAATTTTTTTTAAGATTCTTAGGAAAATTGAAAATGATTTTTTACTTTGAAAAATTATGGACGATTTTAAGGATTTTTTTTTAATTTGCAGGATTTTCAAAAATTGTAGGAAAATTTCGATTCATTTTAAAATATACTTAGAAGATCTGGAAAAAAATGAAAACACTTCGTTTAAATTAATTGAAATAATTTCAATTTTTTAATTAATAAATCTTTTCAAAACTTCTAAATATCTCTTAAAATTACTCAAATTTGTGCTACAAATAATAAGAGTTCAATTGTTATTTATGCGTCAAAATTTAACAATTTCACGTATAAACTCTGAATTAAAAATATATTATTGATAAATCATGAAAAATTTTATTTAAAAATAAAATTATCGGAAAAAATGATATATTAATTTAAATTCTTATCAAGACTTTTGGATTGAAACAGTTATAATCTGTAAATTCTCAAATTTTGAATGGCTCTAGAATTGTTTGGTCAAATTAATTATTGTTCAGATTTAAATACTTAAGAGTACAGATCCATTTTAAAAATAATTTATTTATTTACATTTACAGTTGATAAAAGAAAACTGTTTTTTACCAAAAATTTTCAACTTCAAATGATTTTAATTTTTAATTGTTTAAATCTAGAAAACTGCATTCTTTAAATTAAAATATATGCTTTTAAAAATTAAAAGTGGAAAATTAATAAAGTGAAAGATTTTCGAATTAAGCATTCTAAATAGAATGATATAATAATTTATAAAAATTACAATTTGAAAAACTATTGAAAAAACGGTTGAAATAAAAACTGGACAAAATTTTTATTCTAAAAATTTTGTAAAATTTTTTTTTTTTTATTAAAATGCATCTTTTTGGTTTTTTTTCTTGACGATTAATATTTTTAGTTGAAAATTCATCTCTTTGACTGAAATTTTAAAGATTTTGTTAGAAAATAATCTTTTGCAATTGACAATTCAACTACTTGGGTTAAAGTTAAACTACATTTTTCAACATTTATTTTTTTGATTTAGGGATTATGTCTTTGGTTGAAAATTTAACTGTTTAGTCGAAAAGCATATTTTTTAGTTTAAAATAATTTCTTAACTGAAAATATAAGTTTTTAATTTTTTCCATATTCTTGTTTTTTAGTTCAAGATTCTTCTTTTTAGTAACAAAAAAAAATACATGAAATATATGAATTTTTGTAGAGAAAATTAGTCTTTTTGCGTTAAAGTTCAGCAATTTAGATAAACTTTTAATTCTTTCTAGAGTGAAAAATATCTATTTATGTTAAAAATTCATCCCTTATAATAAAAATTACATTATTTTGTTAAAAATTCAACTATTTCGTAGAAAATTCACTCTTCTTTAAAATTTATATTTTGATATTGATAAATAAACTGAAATCTTTTCTGGATGAAAGTTTCGCTTAAAAAAAAATGTGTCATTTTGTATTAAAAATTTATTTTTTTTAGTACAAATTTCATCTTTTTGGGGTAACAAAAATTCGTCTTTTTGGATTGAAAATTCAATCTTTTTCGTAGAAGCTTCGTTTTTTTTTTTGAATTAATGATCAACTAAATCTTTTTTGGCACAAAATTCAATTCTGTTTTGTTTCGAAATTAATCTTTTTGATTTAAAAATCAATCTGTTTTAGTAAATGTCATTTTTTAAAATGAAAACGCAACTTTTTGGTCAAAAATGATTTTTCTTTGAGTTTATTGTATCACTTTGTTAAGAAATAACTTTTTTCTTGAAGCTTTATATGTTTAGTTGAAAATTATCTTTTTTTTAGTAAAAAAATAATTTTCTTGGTTTGAAATTTCACGTTTTTTTGAGTAAAAATGCATCAGTTTCGTGAAAAACTAATTTTTTTCCTGAAAAATTATAATTTTATTTGAAAATTCGTTTGTTCCGTTAAAAAAAAAAATTTTTTTGTATAAATTTCATCTTTTTTTGTTTTGAATTTATCTTTTTATGACGAAAATTCAAATATTATTTTCAAAATTTAATTATTTTGTTGAAATGTAATCTTTCATAGCAGAAAACATATTTTTTTGTCTAAAGTAAATTAATAAATTTGAATTTTTCTCAAAATTTGTATCTGAAATTAACAAGTATAAATAAAAGTATAAATATAATCAAAAAAGTAATCATATTAAATTTTGTATTTATTGTACTTTTAGTAAATAACATTTACAATCGAACGTACAATATTTTTCAGGGCAACATTTCTTTCCTACCTCCTCTTTCGACCTCCAATTTTTGTATGTGGATCTCTCTTTCCTTTACCAGCTTTCGGTTTTTTCGCTCCTTTTGGCTGTTTTCCGCCCGCCTTTTTCTTTTTTCCACTTCGTTCCGGCGTACTCGAAGACGTACTACAAAAAAAAAACAAAAAAAAATTCTCCATTTTTAAAAAAATCTCAGAGAATTTGATACTATAAATGTAAATGACCAAAAGTGAAATTTACTTTCGAAAATTTAATAAATTTGTTAAAAAGGTATATTATCGTAAATTTGAATTGAAAATCACATATATATTTTTGATCAAGGCTAAAAAAATTAATTTATCTAATTACAGTCATCACAGCACAGATTCAATTTAAAAAAATTTAAACTATTTTTTTACAAAGTCATTCAATTTCTTATCACATAGTGAAATCCATTACCAAATTGTTGAATTTTCAAGCAAAAAAGACAAATATTCTGCATTTTTTAAACCAGAAAAGTTTTGTTTTTTGCCCAAAAATTAGGCAGATGAATTTCTGATGAGAAAAATTAATTTTTAATTAAAACAACAAGAATAAAAACAAATTTTCTACAAAAAAGTTGAATTTATACCAAATTTGTTAATTTTCAATAAAATAGTTTAAACCTAAACCAAAATAGATAAATTTTCAACTAAGCAGTTGCATTTTTAACCAAAAAGAGATGAAATTTCTACAAAAAAAATGAATTTTCCACCAAGAAAAATTTTTCGATCAAGAATGGAAAATAATGTTAAGTAAATTTGGTGAATTTTCTACAAAAAAGATTAATGTTTATCAAAAAATGTTATAGTTGATATTTCCACAACAAAATTTTAATTAAAAATAAAAAACAGTTAGATTTGACCAAAAAGTATATATTTTCAACATAATTTTTTAACAAAAATTTTGAATTTTTAACCAAAAATGAAGTAGATAAATTTCCAGCCAAATTTTCAAGCCAAAAAGCCTAATTCTCTATAAAACAATTTAATTTTAAAAACGAGAACATGAAATAACAACAAAAAAGTTAATTTACAATTAATCAGTTGACTGTTTTAAAAAAATATTTGAATTTGCAGTTTAAAAAAAATGTTTACAGCAAAAAGAATTTTTTATTTAATTTTTAAACTAGAAAAACGAACATTCAACTAAAATTATGAATCTTCAAAGAAAAAAAAAATGAAATTAAAAAAAAAATTCGTTCAACTTTCAACCAAGGAGTGGAATTTTTAATTAATCATTTCTTTTACTTCAAAATTCGACTTTCCGGTTATAAATTCTACTATTTAGTTGAAGATTTAACTAATTTATTAAAAATTAAAGTCTTTTGTTAAAAAGTAATCGTTTTTGGTCAAAAAATTATATTTTTTGGTAGAAAACTCATTTTTTTAGTTTAAAGTTCATATTTTTTTGTTGAAAATGTATCTTTTGGTAGACCTTTTAAATTAACCTCTTGGTTCAAAAAATCTATTTCGATTGTAAGTTAGTTCTTTTTCAGAATTAATCTGAATTCGACTATTTTGTTAAAAAGTCATATTTTTTGTCGAAAATTGATAATTTTTGGATTGAAAATTCTCTTTTACTTAAAAAATCGTCTTGTTGGGTGGAAAATTCAACTATTTGCTAAAAAAAAAATATTCCCTTTTGGCAAAAAATTAATCCCTTGGTTAAAAATTCTACTATTTGGTTGAAAATCCAACTGTTCTTGTTAAAAAGTCATCTTCTTTGTTTCAAAAATGATCCTTTTTGATTGAAAGCTAATTATTTTTATTTGAAAAAATTATATTTTTATTTTATAATTAATCTAAATTCAACTATTTTCTTAAAAAGTAATCTTTTTTAATCAAAATTTCAACTGATTTATTGAACACTTCTATTTTTGGATAGAAAAGCAATCCTTTTGGTGTAAAAATATATACAAAAATCAATATAAATAAAAAATATAAATATAAATCTCAAAATTATACAATTTTATACAATTTTTAAGTTAGAAATATTTTTAAAAAATCGATTACACTTTTTTTTTAAACCGAACTTTCAATTATTGTGATTTATAAATCAAAATTTATTTTGAATATGTAAAAATAATCTCTTAAAATCAGGGTGGCGATTTGGCGGACGATTTCAAATTCCTGGTAATTTCCTGGCCAAGTTTTTCAATTTTCCTGGTCAACTAAAAGTAACATATTCATGTTTTTCAAAAAACGCAAAAATTTATTTTAAAACATGTTCATTTTAAACATCCTTTAAAACAACAAACAAGGGCAAAACATTACAAAAAAGAATTAATTTTCAAATAAATTATAAATCTTCAACTAGAATAATCAAATTTTGAACTAAACAGATAAATTTTTAACTAAAATAATGAATATTTAACTGAATTACTTGAATTTTTAACCAAAAAGATGTATTTTTTAGCAAAAAGAAAAATTTTCTACCCAAAATACAATTTTTCAACAAAACGAATGAATTTTAACGAAATAGTTCAATATTCAATCAAATCAGAAAAATTTTCAAACAAATAGATGAATTTTGAACTGGAAAAAAATCGATTTTCAACAGACAATGGAATAGTTTCATTTTTAGTAAAAAAATTACTTTTTATCTTAACTGATGAATTTTCCACTGAAATGATGAATTCATTTTAAATAGTTGAACTTTCAACAAATAATTTTTACTAAAAAAGATCAATTGTCAAATAAAACTTAAATAATTAAATTTTAAGTTAAGAAAATCAATTTTTAAACAAAAAAATTTATTTTTTAATAAAAAATATCATTTTCAACAAAAAAATTAAATTTTTAACTAAAATTGTGGAATATTCAACTGGAGAAGTATTTTAAATTTAAGAAAAAAATTATTTTCAACCAAAAAATAAACAAATTTTCAATAAACTATCTCAGTTTTTTAACAAAAGAATTTATTTTTCAACAAAAGTAAATTTAGTTCTAACTTGAAAGGCTAATTTTTAACTAAAATGATGAATATTTACCTGAAGTACTTGATTTTTTAAACAAAAAAATAATAATTTTTGAACAATGAGATTAACTTTGACAGAAAAAAATAATTTTCTACCAAAAAAAGTCAATTTCGCCACCAAAAAGCACTTTTTTTTAAACAAAATACGTGCATTTTCGACGAAATAAATGAATTTTGAATTAAAAAATACAAATTTACATTCAAATTATTAAATTTTGAACTAGAAAAGGTCAATTTTCAACTGAAAATGGAACGGGTGAATTTTCGGCTGAATAAATTATTTTTCAACCAAAGAAGTAGAATAGTTGAATTTTATATCTACCAACAAAAAAAAATGAATTTTCCACAAATTACATGAATTAAAAAAAAAATGGTTTAATTTTTAAAGGAAAAATAATAGTTGCATTTTTCGTAAAAATTTTATTCTTCGTACAAAAAATGGATTTTTAGAAAAATAGTTAAACTCTCGGTAAAAAATTCCTTTTCATCCGAAGAAAAACAAGTTTTCAATAAGAAATCTCATTTTTAAACCTAAGAAATGAATTTTTAATTAAAATGATGAATCTTCAATAAAAAAATAAACAAGGATATTAACTTTCAAAGGAAAAAAAACAACAATTTTCTACAAAAAAAGTCGATTCTCTACGGAAAAAGTCGATTTTTTACTAAAATAAGTGTAAATTATATGAATTAAAAAAAAAAATTGTTTGAATTTTAAATAAAAATTATAAAATTGCAAACAAATAGTTGGATATTCATCTTAAAAAGATAAAATTTCAACAAAAAATAGAATAGTTGTATTTTTCGTTAAAAATCTAATCCTTAGCCAAAAAAATCAGATTTTCAGAAAAAAAACAGTTAAATTTTCATCTGGAATAGTCAAATTTTTAGTTGAAAAGGTGATTTTAAAAAAAGAGTCAAATTTTCAAGAAAAAAAGGTAAATTACGATACTTCCAAATCCATAAAAAGCTTCAAAATTTTATCTCGAAATCCCAGAAATATTTTTAAAAATGATTATTTGCAAACTTTTCAAAATCCTTAAAAAGGTTCAAACTTTTATTGAGAAATCTTCATAAATCTACATTTTGTTTGGCATTTTTCGAAATCTTACAAATTGAAAATTTTGACTGAAATGTTTCCAGGACATTTAAATATCTTTTTAAATAACACCAAATTTACCTGAAACTTCAAAAAATGTTGCAAAACTAAAAAATTTGCCTTAAAGTTTTCCAGATTCTTTTTGGGCAATGTTGTAACTTTTTTGAAATATTTTAAATTGTTTCGAATTTCAAAATAAAAAAATATCAAATATTTTCCCAGAAATATTTTGAAATATTATCTGAAAACCTTTCAAAACGCTTAAAAAAGTTCAAAATTTTATTGCGAATTCTTCAAGAATCTACATTCCGTTTTATATTTTTGAAAATCTTATAAATTAATATTTTTGTTTCAAATGTTTCCAGAACTTTTAAATATCTTTTAAAATGACACCAAATTTTTCGTAAAATCTTGCAAAACTAAAAAAAATTGCCTTAAAATGTTCCAGATTCTTTTTGGGCAATTTAGTAAATTTTTTGAAATATTTTAAATCGTTTCAAATTTCAAATTAAAAAATCATAAAATATTTTCCTAGAAATATGTAAAAATCTCATTATCTGGAAACCTTTCAAAATGCCTAAAAAGGTTCAAAATTGTATTGCGAAATATTCAAAAATTTACATTCTATTTTATGTATTTGAAAATCTTTTTAAAATTTTGTTTTCAATATTTCCAGAAATTTTAAACCTTTTGAAATGATTCAAAATTTCTCTAAAATTAAGAAAAAAAATTGCAAAACTAAAAAAATGTTGGTTTTCAGTTATTTTGTAAATCTTTTAAAATATTCTAAATCTTTTTAAATTTCAAAATAAAAAAACATTACAAATTTCCCCAGAATTATTTAAATTAATTTATTTTTATATTGCAACCTTAAAACGCTCCAGACTTTTTTTTGGCAATTTTGTAAATCTTTTGAAATCTCTTTAAATTAATTTCCCAAGATAAAAAATATTTTTTAAATTCCCAGGAATTTTAGGAATTTAATAATCTTTTATTTTTGAATATTATATTTTCATATACTCATCATCTTATATAAATATTTAAAATTTAAATAAATAATTAAAATTTTATTTCGAAATCTTCAAAAATCTACATTCTTTTACATATTTTTGGAAACCTTTAAGTCCTGAAAAATTAAAAAAATGCCGTAAGATCGTCCCGGCCATTTTATTTTTTATTCGCCAATCATTTTTGAAGGAAAAAAAAGAAACACACGTAAACAAATTCTTAACTTTTCACGAATAATTTTCAAATTTCTGGAAAATCTTTTGTAAAATATTTTAAATCCTTGAAAACTTTGGGATTTTAAATTTGAAATCTTTTGAAATTTAAATAAAACTTTCTCAAATTTGTTGAAACTTTTTAAAATAATTTAACATCAATGAAATGTTTGTGAAATTTTTCGTATTTATTTCGATTCATTGAAATATTTCAAATCGTTCAAAATCTTTTGAAAAATCTCGTGAAAAATTGAATATTTTTTTAGATTTCCAAGGTACAAAAAAGTTCAAGGCTCGAAAATTATTAAAGTGAACTTAAAATTTAAAAAAAAAATTAATTTAAATTGTATTTAAATCATGCGATATGAAATTTGTCATATTTCAAGTAATTGTATATATTTTTCTTGTAAAAATGTATAAAATTTCCGTGAAAAAAAAGTCAATTCAGTGTCATTTCGCAGTTTTTCCCGGTCTGAAAAGTTTGACGAAATTTTTTATTGTAATTTTTTTATTTTAAACTGGATTATAAGGATAAATTTTACCTCGCAGATGGAACCGAAGTGTCTATTCGAAGAAGTTTATTCCTGTTTTTAAGAATACTATCCACGACTTGAGAATTTCGTTGTTTCTCTTCCAAAGCGTTCTTCGGCGGAACTGGCCGTTTTCTCTTCAATCCTGGAACTTGCGAAGCAATATCTTTTGCATCCTTTTCTTTTGGAAGCCTAGAAAAAAATCCATTTTTCGTTTTTTTTTTTATAAAAAATATATTTGCACGCCTAGGATTTACTTCAGAAATTAAAAATAGCGTAAATAATCTCAGAAATTTAAAAGAATAGTAACATCCAGACATCATTATTATTTTTCAATAATTATTAATTAATAATTACAATATATTCTTAATTTAAGAATTTCTTCCTAAAGTTCATGATTTTAAATAATAATTCAAAAAAATTATTATTCAGTTAAAACTGCTTTAAATTATACATTTTTAAAGTAAAAAAAAAAGAGTTGTATTTTGAATTAAAAAAGGTTACTTTCTTTAAATTAAAATAAACAAAAATAGTTTAATTTCCGGTAAAAAAAAATTAATTTTCCACCAAAAAACACAAAATGTTTAATTTTCAACTAAAATTATGAATCTTCTTAAATAGATGAATTTTAAACCAAAAAGATTAATTTTTTAACTAAAGAGTTTAACTTTAAACCTGTCAGTTTTATTTTAAACAAAAACAGATTAAATTTCAACAAAAAAAGATTAATTTTCAAATAAATTACATTGTGGTAGAAAAATCTGCAATTCGTTAAGAATAGGATACATTTTGTAAAATAAAAAATTGTTTGAAATTTTTCCAGGAATTTAAAGCTTTTTTGTATTTTCTTGAAACCCTTCAAAATTTATTTTTCCTAAAAAAAAATCATTTCTGCAATATTTTGAAAATTGTCTTACAATTTTCATATTTTTCTCGAAAAATTGTGAAATCTTAAATCTCGAAATTAATATTTTTAAATAAAACCTCAGTTTTCATAAAAAAATGTTAATTCTGCAAAATTAAAAAAATTGTCTTACAATTTTTGGTGATTAATTTTATACCAACAAAGACGATTTTTCAAAAAAAAATACACGAATTTTGAAATAAAAAAGACAAATTGTCAACAAAATACATGAATTTTCAACTAAAAAAATTTCAACTTAATACTTCTATTTTGAATTTAAAAATATCAGTTTTAAACCAAAAATGGAATTATTTAAATTCCTGAAAAAGAAAATAATTTTTCACAAAAAAAATGTATCCAAAGTTAGAAAATTTGAAACGAAAATTATGAATTTTCAACTGAAATTTAAAATTTTTAACGGAAAAAGTTTAATTTTCAATCAAAAAGATCAGTTGTAAACCAAGAAGAATAATTTCTATGGAATAAAAACATAATTTTCAACAAAAAACATAAGTTTTTAACTAAAAACATAAATTGTCAATAAAAAATTAAATTTAAATTTTCAGTTAAATTAATTAATTTGGAACCAAAGAGATGAATTTTCAACTCAAATGATGGAATATTCAATTAGAATAATTACATTTTCAGTTAATAAAATTAAAAAATTCGACAAAAAACAAAATAATTTTCGAAAATCGATGCATTTTTAATCAAGAAGATTAGTTTCTACCAAAAAAGACAAATTATCAACAAAATACATGAATTTTTATCGAAACAGTTGAATTTTCAACTAAAAAAAAATGTTCAACTTAATATTTGTATTTTGAATTTAAAAATATTAGTTTTAAACCAAAAATGGAATTATTTAAATTCCTGAAAAAGAAAATAACTTTCCACACAAAAAAATGTATCCAAAGTCATAAAGTTTAAACGAAAATTATCAATTTTCAACTGGAATAGTTGAATTTTAAACCTAGAACGAATAGATACGATATTATGGAAAAATGCGAAACCGAGAACATTTTTAAAATTCTCTGACTTTTACTTAAATATTTTTTCATTTTAAATCATGAATATTCAAATATTAGCATTTTAATCTTGCAATATTTTTAACATCGAATGTTTTATAAGCGGAATAAAACAGTATTTCGTATACAAATTGAAGATTTTCAAATTAATTAATTAATTAATTATTAATTCATTAGAAAAAAGTCTTTTTTCTATTATAAAAAATGTTTTTTTTTTTAACAAAAGAATTGAATTATTAACATACTAGTTAAATATTCAACCTAAGAAGACAAATTCCCAACGAAAAAGTGTCATAGTTTATATTTTAATCAAAAAATAATCAAATAATCAACAAAAAATTAATTTTTCTCGAAACTGATTCATTTTTACCCCCAAAAAAATAAAATTTCAAACTAAAAAATAATTTTTTTTTACCAAAAAATGCGAATTTTTAATTTAAAAGATCAAATTTTCACAAAATAATTAAACTTTTAACCGAACAGATGAATTTTCAACTAAAAATATAAATACTTAGAAAAAAAATTGATTGGTTAACACTTTTGATTTAACCAAATCTTTCAAACGAACTAGTTGAATACACAAGCAAAGAAGAATGCTTTTGAACCAAAAAGTTGCATTTTAATTTAAAAAAATTAAGTTTCTTCTAAAACAGATCAAGTTTTAAATCAAAAAGATAAATTGTCAAAAGAAAAAAGTTGAATTTTCTGTTGAAAGAGATTTCTGTCGAGTTTTCACGAACAAAATATGAAATTTAAAAAAAGAAATAAGTTTCTATGGAAAAAAAAATTAATTTTCCATCAAAGAAGACGAATTTTTAACCAAAAAGAATGACTTTTTAACTAAATTGTTGAATTCTCTATTAAATAGTTGCATTTTTATCAAAAAAAGATGAAATTTCTCTTCAAGCAGAACAATTTTTAATTAAAAAAACAAAAAGTTGAGATTTCATCCAAAAAAGGTTTCAGTTGATTCTGAAAGATCGAAAATGGATTTTTTTTAGCAAAAAAATAAACTTCTTTTGTCGACCAAAAATTATGATTTTTTAACAAGATTGTTGAATTTTCCAACAAAAAGTTTAATTTTTATATAATAAAGATAAACATTTTGCCAAAGTATGTGAATTTTTAAATAAAAAAGACAAACTTTCAAAAAAAAGAGTTGAATTTTCAAAAGAAGATTCCAGTTCACTTTCTAACACCAAATGACCAAAATAAAAACTGTTAACAATCTGTAACCAAAATGGATGTATTTTTAAGAAAATTATTAAATTTTCAACTCCTTTCTAATAAAATTGTTTCATTAAACAAAATTTTAGTCTGAAAATTTTCAATTTGGAACGGTTTTAATTTTTTTTGATACAGCAAATACTTTGAATTTTAAATGATGGAATTTTTATAATTGTATTTAGAAAATATTTCATTTTTCACGTTTTGTACTTGTCTTATTATCAAAATTTTATTTTAATCTTAAATCATTGAAATTCGCAAAATTGCACACATAAAAACAAACAATTATTGTACTATTTATTGTGATTTTCAACCATTTATAAACTTAAATGGACTTATTTTTCACAAAATTGATGCATCTTTACCCAACAAAAATGAAATTTCAAAACTAAAAAAATTTTTTTTTACCAAAAGAGGCGCATTTTTAACCAAAAAGAGTAATCTTAAAAAAAGGTAAATGGTACACTTTCTGTTAAAAAGTTAAAAATACATATTTTCAACTACACAGTTAAATTTTCAATAAAAAAAGAAATAAAAAAGATTAATTTTCAACAAAATAATTAAACTTTCAATCAAAAAGATGAATTTGCAACTAAAAATATAAATATTTAGCAAAAAATTGATTTTTTAACAATTTGATTCAACCAAATTTTTCAAACAAATTAGTTTCATACACAAACAAAGAAGAATGATTTTTAACCAAAAAGTTGCATTTTAATTTTAAAAAATTAAGTTCCTCCTAAAACAGATCAAGTTTTAAAATAAAAAGATAAATTGTCAAAAAAAGTTGAATTTTCTGGTGAAAAACATTTCAGTCGAGTTTTCACGAACAAAATATGAATTTTGAAACAAGAAATAATTTTCTACGAAAACAATTGAATTTTCAATCCAAAAAGACGAATGTTTAAACTAAAAAAGATGACTTTCAAAAAATTGTTGGATTTTCTATCAAATAATTTCATTTTTATGAAAAAAATAGATGAAATTTCTCTTAAAGTAGAATAATTTTTAATTACAAAAAAAGTTGAGTTTTCATCCAAAAAAGATTCCAGTTGACTCTACAAATTGAATTTTTTAACCAAAAAATAAGTTTTTACCGAATAAATTGAATTCTCATTTTAAAAAAACGAATTTTTTCAACAACAAAGGATGAATTTTTAGCAATAACAGATGAATTGGTAATAAAAAATGACAAATTTCTTTTTTAAGTGGAACTTTATCCAGAAAAGATTTTAGTTCATTTTTCAACAAAAAAACATAAATTTTAAACAAAAAGTAAATTTTCTACGAAATAGTCAAATAAAAAAATGGTATAATAGCTTAATTTCCAACGAAACTGTTGCACTTTTATCAAAAAAAAAGATGACACTTAATGAATTAAAAAAATAGCTTAATTTTTATTCAGAAAATATTTCAGTTCTTTTTTCAACGCCGAATATTATACTTAAACAGTAGGATTTTTTAACAAAAATAAAAACTTTTATCAGAATTGTTGAATTTTCATCCAAGAAGGTTTTAATTTCTGCTAAAGCAGGTGAATTTTAAAATCAACAAGACAAAATTTGTCCTAAAGCCGATAATTTAAACAAAAAACCTTTAAAAAATAGTTCAATTTTCATCCAAAGAAGATTTCAGTTCACTTTCTAACACCATAATAAAAATAGCAAATAATTTGCAACCAAAATCGATGATTTTTTAAAAAAATTATTAAATTTTTAAATTAATAATAAGATTTATAATAAAAAGGATAATCCTCCGAAGAAAGTTGTAGGGAATTTTCAAAATTTTAATCTGAAAATATTCCATTTTTAAAGCTTTTAACTGGTCCTATTTTCAGAATTTTATTCCTAAATTATTTAGATTAGAGATTTTTCAATTCAAAGTAAGATTGTTAAATTGTGAACGCTTTGAATTAGAAAAAAAAAACATTAATTACAGTTTATTGAAGCTTAAAATGCATTGAAACTTACACGAAATAGTGAAATAATTGTTTTTCTCTTGTTTGTTAATAAACATTTTTGAAAAATAATTTTCCACACAAAAAAAATGTATCCAAAGTTATAAATTTTAAACGAAAATTATGAATTTTCAGCTGGAATACTGAATTTTCAAATGAAATTTTTTACTTTTAACTGCAAAAGTTGAATTTTCAATCAAAAAGATCAGTTGTAAACCAAGAAGAATAATTTCTACTGAATAAAAAAATAATTTTCAACAAAAAGCATAATTAATTTTTAACCAAAGAGATGAATTTTCAATTAAAATGATAAAATATTCAATTAAAATAATTACATTTTCAGTTAATAAAATAAAAAAGTTCGTCAAAAACAAACTACTTTTCGAAAATAGTTATATTTTCATTACAAAGAAAAAAAAAACGAATTCTGAAAGAAAAATGTAGTAATTGTTATTTCAAACAAAAATAGAATAATTAAATTTTCAGTTACAAAAAGTAATTCTAGACCAATAAAAAGAAAAGAATTTTCAACAAAAGAGAAACTTCTGGTTAAAAAATAATATATTGCGGTTAAAAATAAACTTTTTTGCTGAAAATTAAACTGTTTTGTACAAAATTCCATTTTTTTATTGAGAATTACTTCTCCTAAATAAAAGTTTAACCAATCCACTGTTTGAAAAAATATCTTTTTAAATTAAAAATGTAAATAGTTTAAAAATTTATAAACGACAAAATTTACGACTTTTGTTTAAATTTTGTATTTTTGGTAGAAATTTAATTTTCTTGGTTGAAAATTCAATTACTTGGCTAAAAGGCTTCCGTTTCCGGTACCGATCGCGAAAGAACTCTTTTTGTCAAGTGGTGTATTTTTGGCTTTGGTTTGAGGTGAAAATTTGGAGCGTGTGAAGTTTTTGAGGTTAGGAGTGAAAAAATAGTTGCTTGGTCAGGGGGGCAAGAGGTAGGAAATAAAGGCGGGAAACGTCACAGAGGTAAGGTAGGATGCCGACGACGCGAAGTCCACAAACTGGCGCCAGAGGGCAACAGTTACTGGACGATCGCACAGAGCAGAAAACCGTAGTGGCTGAAACAGCTGACGTTGCTGAAAGCATTGAAAGTGGGGGGATGGGTGACGTTGATCG
>NC_046659.1:105071936-105073244 GCF_010883055.1 Belonocnema kinseyi
TTTTAAAAATTTTTAACTAACTGGTTTCTTTTATTCAGAAGAATTAATTTTCAATAAAAAAATCAACTATTTTGTTAAAAATTCGTTTCTTTTTATTGGTTTCGAATTAATTTTTGTAACTGGAAATTTAACTATTCTATTTTTTATTGAAAATTATTATTTTTCGTTTAATTCCACTACTTTCGTTTAAAAATTTAAATCTTTTTTTGTTCGAAATAACAATTACTGGATTGAAACTTTCGTTAAAAATTATTTTCCTTAACTAAAGAATTATAATTTGAATTGAAAATTAATTTCATTTTGAAAAATTAGCGATTTTGTTCATTTTTTTGTTTGAAAATTAATTTGTTTAAACTGAAGAGTCGAGTTGAATATTGTATAATTCTAGTTGAAAATTCATCACTTTGTTTGAAAATTAAATTTTTTTCGCAAATTAGTTTTTTTGTCGATTCCTTTTTTTTTTGTTTTTTTAAACGGAAAATGTAATTATTCTAAATGAATATTCCATCATTTTATTTGCAAATTCATCTCTTTGATTGAAAATTAATTAATTTAACTATTAGTTTTTTTATTGACAATTTATGTTTTTTAGTTAAAATTTCATGTATTTTGTTGGATATTATTTTTTTATTCAGTAGAAATTATTGAATGAAAATTCCACTTTTTCAGTTAAAACTTTATCATTTCAGTTGAAAATTGTAACTATTCCAGTTGAAAATTCATAATTTTAGGTGAAAATTAATCATTTTGTTTGAAAATTTATCTTTTTCCGCAAAAAATGGGAAATAGATACATTTTTTTACCAAAAAGATGAAAATAGGGGAAATATTTTAATATATTTTTACTTATTATTGTTAATATAATTTTTAAAAAATATTTTTCCTCTAAATAAAGATGAATTTTTAACAACATACATCAATTTTTAGCCAAGTAATTGTATGTATGTATGTATTTAATCTCTCCCTTTTACGGGTTTGAGGGCCTCCGCTCCCTGTACATATTTGTACAATTCCATCCTTAGTCTAACTTAACTACTACTTATATTCTACTCTTTCGCATTACGCAGGATAAACAATAGTAACAGTAGTGGTATTAATTCCTAAAATGAGCGAGCTTCCAGGGCTTCCGTTTCCTCTTACCATAAAAAAATGCATTTTCCTCGATATTGAAAACAATTTTCGTTTTTTACTGTCCCTTTTCAGGATTACCCGTTTGGCTCTGCCCTACTCCCTTGCTTTCCCTTACTTCATCCGATTTCTTCATCCACATCACTCCCTGTCCACTACCATCCAAGATCCATCTTACACA
>NC_046659.1:105073344-105075436 GCF_010883055.1 Belonocnema kinseyi
AAAAGATAAATTCTGAAAGAAAAATCCAGTAATTGTTATTTTGAACAAAAAAAGATTTAAATTTTTAAACGAAAGTAGTGGAATTAAACGAAAAAAAATAATATGCAATAAAATGTATGTATTTTTTGAATTTTCAACCAAAAATAATTAATTTTCGATGAAAAATAGAATATTTAAATTTCCAGTTACAAAAATTAATTCGAACCTAATAAAAATATAACGAATTTTCAACAAAATAGTTGATTTTTTGTTTGAAAATCCATCTCTTTATGTAGAAATTTCACTTTTTTTGTAAAAAAATGCAACTGCCTGGATAAAAAATAATCTATTACGGTTGAAAATAAACTTTTTTTGAAAATTAAACTGTTTTGTACAAAATTAGTTTTTTTTTTTTTTGAAAATTGAAAGTGAATTCTCCTGCATAAAAGTTTAACTAATCCACTAAAAAGGAAACTAGTTAGTTTACAAATTCAGAAACGAAGAAAAAAAAATCGAAAAATTAATGTATTTTGTTAAAAATTCGTGTTTTATAGTAGAAAATTAATTTTTCTGGTTGACCATTCAATTATTTGGCTAAAAATGGATGTATTTTGTTAAAAATTTATCTTTATTTGGTAGAAAAATACTTTTTAAAATTATATTAACAATATTAAGTAAAAATATATTAAAATATTTTCCCCTTTATGTTTTTTTTTCTGTTTTTTTTTTTTTTGGTTATGAAGATTGTGTTTTCATTTTAGAAATGGATTCCTACTTATGGTTTTAAACACACCGAGGCTGACAAGGAAAAAAATTGGTTGGTGGAATTAGGAGACGACAATACTCCGAAAGAAGATCCTTTCACTATGAAATCTGCTGCCAAACAGGAGCGACAAGCTAAAAATGAACTCCAGAGGCTCAGAAATATAGCGAAATCGAAAAATGTGAAAATTCCCCGAGTTGGTCTTCCCAGCACTGAACATTTCAAAAATGCTCGACAAATTGCAACTGCAGTCACTGTTGCGAGAGCTTCTACAGCATCCGTTGGAAAATTCCAGGATAGGTGATATAAAATTGAAAAAATAATTAAAAAAAAAAAATACTATTTGACATTATTTTGCTACTTTTTTGAGAAAAAAAAAATGCCACTAAAAACACTATTTTCTCACAATTTTCCGTAAATTCACATCTTTTTTTTTCGCGCTTTTCCTTGAAAAATATTTTTTAATTTCTTTGCTGGTAGAAATATCTGCATATTAAGAATAGAATAAATTTTTTGTGAATATAAAATTGTTGGAAATTTTCCCAGGGATTTTTAAAAATTAATTCTGCAAAATTAAAAATTAAATCTTAAGATTTTCAGATTTTGTCGAGAAATTGTGAAATCTTAAAAACTTGAAAATTATATTTTAACCAAGTATTTAAATTTTCAACGAAACAATATGAATTCTCAAGAAAAAATTGAATTGAACAAAAAAATATGGAATTTTAATAAAATAATTGAATTCTCAACCAAAAGAAAATAATTTTTAAATAAAGAGTTGAATTTTCAACCATAACGATTAATTTTCTACTAAAATAGATAAAGTTTCAACAAGAAACATGAGGGGCGTCCAAATTTTATTTTATTAATTTTTAGTTTATATTATTTTCGTTTTTTAATTTTTTAAACTAGTTTAAATCAAAACAAAGTTTTCAATTTTTTATTTATTTTCATTTGTAATCAAAAAATGGATCACTGACATTTCCTTTTAGGATAATTAATTTTCAATTTAAAAAAAAAACTCAAATTAGGAATCTTGAACCAAAAGAGTGGAATTTTTATTAAAAAATGTCATAGTTGATATTTCAAAATAAAGAGCTTTTAATTTAAAAAAAAATAAATAAAATTCTTGAATCCTCGAATAAAACAGATTTATTTTAAATCCAGAAAATTTATTTTTTGCCCAATGAAGAAGAATTCTCAACAAAATACAGACATTTTTAACCAAAGAATTGAATTTTCAACCAGGAAAATTAAGTTTTTACAAAAAATACAAATTTTAAACAAATTTCGTGAATTTTTTAACTAAATTGTTTGAATAATGGATATGATGTTAGCCCACATTTTATT
>NC_046659.1:105075536-105080786 GCF_010883055.1 Belonocnema kinseyi
AAAAATCCATAATTTCAGAGATCACAGCCGAAAAGGGGCTCAAAAAATGGGAAACAGATACATTTTTTCACCAAAAAGGGTAAAATAGGGAAAATATTTTAAAATATTTTTACTTAATATTGTTAATATAATTTTAAAAAGTAGTTTTCTACCAAATAAAGATAAATTTTTAACAAAATACATTCATTTGTACCCAAATAATTGAATGGTCAACCAAGAAAATTAAGTTTCTGCAAAAAATATAAATTTTAAACAAATTTCGTAATTTTTTCAACTAAATAGTTTGAACAATCGATATGATGTTAATCCAAGTTTTATTTGATTAATTTTTAGAGTATTTTTTTTCGTTTCTAAATTTTTAAACTAACTAGTTTTCTTCTTAGTGGCTTAGCTAAACTTTGTTTTAAAATGTTACTTTTTTCCGAAAATTAGTTTTTTTTTCATTTCCTTTTTTTTTTGTTTTTTAACGGAAAATGTAATTATTATGATTGAATATTTCATCACTTTATTTGAAAATTCATATCTTTGGTTGAAAATTAATTAATTTAACTATTAATTTTTTTGACAATTTATATTTTCTAGTTAAAATTTCATGTATTTTGTTAGAAATTATTTTTTTATTCAATAGAAATTATTCTTCTTGGTACACAATTGATCTTTTTTGAATGAAAATTCCACTTTTGCAGTTAAAAATTTATCATTTCAGTTGAAAATTGTAAATATTCCAGTTGAAAATTCATGATTTTAGTTGAAAATTAATCATTTTTTTTTGAAAAATTAACTTTTTTCCACAAAAAATGGGAAATAGACACATTTTTTTTACCAAAAAGGGGAAAATATTTTAATATATTTTTGGTTAATATTTTAAATATAATTTTTTAGAATATTTGTCTACCAAATAAAGATGAGTTCTAAACAAAATACATACATTTTTAGCCAAGTAATTGAATTTTCAACCAAGAAAATTAAGCTTCTACCAAAAATACAAAATTTAAACAAATTTCGTAAATTTTTGAACTAAACAGTTTGAATAATGGATATGGTGTTAGTCCAAATTTTATTTTATTAATTTTTAGTTTATATTTTTTTTCGTTTATAAATTTTTAAACTAACTAATTACATTTTTAATTTAAAGATATTTTTTTACAAAAAGTGGATTAATTAAACTTTCATTTAGGATAATTAATTCTCATTTAAAAAATGGAATTTTGTACGAAACAATTTAATTTTCAACAAAAAAGTTTATTTTCAACCGCAATATATTATTTTTTAACCAGCACTTGCTCTTTTGTTGAAAATTCTTTTCTTTTTATTGGTCTAGAATTACTTTTTGTAACTGAAAATTTAATTATTATATTTTTATTTGAAATAACAATTACTACATTTTTCTTTCAGAATTCGTTTTTTTTTCTTTGTAATGAAAATATAACTATTTTCGAAAATTAGTTTGTTTTTTGTCGAATTTTTTTATTTTATTTACTGAAAATGTAATTATTCTAATTGAATATTCCATCATTTTAGTTAAAAATTCATCTCTTTGGTTAAAAATTAATTAATTTAACTGAAAATTTAAATATTCATTTTTTATTGACAATTTGTTTTTTGTTGAAAATTATTTTTTTATTCAGTAGAAATTATTCTTTATGGTTTACAATTGATCTTTTTGATTGAAAATTCAATTTTTGAAGTTAAAAATTTAAAATTTCAGTTGAAAATTCATAATTTTCGTTTAAAATTTATAACTTTGGATACATTTTTTTTGTGTGGAAAATTATTTTCTTTTTCAGGAATTTCAATAATTCCATTTTTGGTTTAAAACTGATATTTTTTAATTCAAAATACAAATATTGAGTTGAAATTTTTTTTTTAGTTGAAAATTTATGTATTTTGTGGACAATTTGTCTTTTTTGGTAGAAACTAATCTTCTTGATTAAAAATGCATCTATTTAGTGTAAAATTAATTTTTTAACTGAAAACTTAACCATTCTATATTTGATATAAAATTTATCTTTTTTATTTCAAAATTTGTTTAATTTTTTTTTTGTTGAAAAATCGTCTTTGATGGTATAAAATTAATCATCTTATTTAAAAATCCATTTTTTTTACTTGAAAATTCAAGTATTCAATTTAAATATTCATAATTTGACTTGAAAATTAATCAATTTGATAGAAAAATTTTTGTTTGTGTGAAAAATTAATTTTTTTAGTTGAAAATTAATCACTTTGGTTGAAAAGTTGTGTTTTTCGGTAGAAAATTAATTTTTTCAACTGAAAATTAAACATTCATTTGATTTCATGAAAATTAAACTATTTTTGTTTATTTTAATTTAAATAAATTGATACTTTTTAATTCAAAATACAACTATTAAGTTGAAAATTTATCTTTTTTATTTGAAAATTAAAAAAATTATTCAATGATTCATGTATTTTGTTGAAAAATCTCCTTTTGTCGTAGAAAATTAATCTTTTTTGATGAATATTTGACTTTTTTTTATAAAATCATCTATCTTGCTAAAAATGCAATCTTTTTACTTTAAAAATGAGTAATTTGAAGCGGTTTTAATTGAATTTAATATACTATCCAACATTAATTTTACCAAAATATGCAAAGAATTTTAAATTAATTATTTCAAATCATGAACTTTAGGAACAAATTCAGGAAATGATTAATTATATTTTTAGTAATATTTATAATAATTTTTTTTTAATATTTCTCTTAAAATTTTTAATTCTTCATTCTTTATCTAAAAATAATAATTTTTATTAATAATAATTTTAATAAATTCATTTTACTCTTAATTTTTAAACTTTTTTACATTTTCAAACAGTTAATAAATATTGATACTATAAGAAAAACCTTGTTTGGAAAAATTAAAAAAAAAAATTCTTTTAACTTTTAAATAATGTTCAAAGATTTAAAAATATTTTTTTTTTTTTAATTTCTCGGAAAATTTTAAATGGTCTAATTTAAAAATACGAATTTCAAGCTTTGAAGATTTCACCATTTTCCCCAAAAATCTACAAATTGTAAGACAATTTTTTTAATTTTGCAGAATTAACATTTTTTTATAGAAACTTAATTTTGAAGGGTTCAGAGGGAATAAGAAAATCATAAAATTTCTGGGGAAATTTCAAATGATTTTTCATTCGGAAACATGTATTCTATTATTAACAATTTGCAGATTTTTATAGAAAAATTTAATTTGTAATTTTTTTTATATTTTCAGAGATAGAAAATATTTACATTATGAGGTTTTATTTTAAAATATTAATTTCGAGATTTAAGATTTCACAATTTGTCGAGAAAAATATGAAAATTGTAAGACAATTTTCAAAATTTTGCAGAAATGATTTTTTTGGGGGAAAAATAAATTTTGAAAGATTTTAATACATTTCAAAATATTTACTAAAATTGAGAAAATAAATTTAAAGATTTTAAAACAGATTTGAATATATTCAAAAATAATTTTAAACTCATAAAGATTTAAAATTTTTTTAAACAAAATGTAGATTTATAAAGATTTTAAACAAAAACTTTAGAAGTTTTTAAAAAATATAAAAAATGTCAAGGAAATAATTTTTTTTTAATTCCTGGGAAAGTTTAAAATAATTTTTTGTTTTGAAAAATTAAGTTTTCAACAAATTAAAAAAACTGTCAAAAAGTTTAACAATATTTCTAAAAATGCATGAAAAACTGTGGAAGATTGAAATACAATTTTTAAAATTTTAAGTGATTTTTCAACATTTGAAGAAAAATTGGAAACAGTTTAAAATATTTTCAGTAATTTAAACTGTTTTGAAGAGATTATAAATACTAATTTCCTTGCTCTCGGATTTCAGAATCTAATTTTAGCATTTATAATTTTTTAACAGTTTCAGGTTATATCAAAACTTTAAAAATACCAATAGTTTGCAAACAAAAAATTAAAAGTTTTAATTAAAAAAATTTAATTTAAAAAAAGATACCCATATTTGAACAATTATAGTTTCAATATTTTTTCATGAAATGGACATTAACTGAAAAATTTACAACTTTTATAAATTATAGCGTCAATACTCTAAATTATAAAATCAAGCAATGAACTTTAAAAACTTTCAAAAATTTGATTACTTTAAGTAATTTTAAGCTAAACATTAAAAATGAAAAAAAAATGTTTTTAACTTAACAGTTCTCAAATTAGAAGGTAAATTATTTTCCTTTTTAATTAAAATTAAATTAATTTAATTTAAAATCATTTTCGAAATTTTTTTCGGAACATTAAAATGTATTTTAAAATCAATTGAATTTTTCCTAAAACTTAAAAAAAATCCTGCAAATTTGAAGAAAAAAATTCTTAAAAAGCTTCTTTTTTTCGAAATGTATATTTTTACTAGTTTTAAAAATAATTACAAGTTTTTAATTATTTTTCAATCGGTTCTAAATATTGCTATAAACTTTTTTTTATTATAAATTTTGTAAACTTTCGAAATCTTAGGGAATGATTTTTTATTTAAAATATTCTTCAATTTTCTCTTATAATTCAGTAAAAAAAAAAGACAAATCGTGTGAAATTTTTCGATGTAATTTAAAAACTTGTTTTATTTTTTTGTTCAATCTTCCCTTGAAATTAATTTTTCAAAATAAAAAATCATTTTAAATTTTCTTAGGAATTTTAAGTCTTTTTTTCTATCTGAACCATTCAAAATTTAGTTTTCTTAAAAAATTCAAAGTCTTTCAAAATTTAAAATATTTTCATCAAATAATCATGTTCTTCAAAAAAAAAAAATTTTCTTAAAATTCTTAGGAAAATTGAAAATGATTTTTCATTTTAAAAAAATATTGTAACAGAAAGTTTAAAAAGATTTCAAAAAATAATCTGGAAGATTTTATTTTTAATTTGCAGTATTTTCCAAAAATTGTCGGAAAAATTCGATAAATTTTAAAGCACATTTAGAAGTTCTACAAAAATTTTACCACAATTCGTGTAAATTACTTGAAATCATTTCAAATTTTTAACCTTTTCAAAACTTCTAAATATCTCTTAAAATTACTCACATTTTTTTTTATCAAAAATTTTCATTATTCGCCGCAAAAACTTGCAAAATCCATTTTTTCACTCCACATTTAAAAAATAATTATTTATTTGTATTCCATAGTTAATTATGAAAAAAAAAAATTAATTTTCAACTGAATTCGCCTAAAATTGAAGATTCTAAATGTATATTTTTTAAAAATAAAAAAATATTATCTATTATTTTAAATAATAAAGA
>NC_046659.1:105080886-105124200 GCF_010883055.1 Belonocnema kinseyi
TTTTTCACTCCATATTTAAAAAATAATTATTTATTTGTATTCCATAGTTAATTATGGAAAAAAAATTAATTTTCAACTGAATTCGCCTAAAATTGAAGATTCGAAATGTATATTTTTTAAAAATAAAAAAATATTATCTATCATTTTTAATAATAAAGATACTATAAAATAAAAAATTGTGCATCAATATTAAATTTCTATTTTAATTTTAAAAATGCCTAGCATCCTCTATTTGAAGAAAAAGAAAGTTTTTCAAGAATATGGGGAAAAGGGGGATTGAAAAAATGGGGATATTACATTTTTAACAATGTTTTTTACCTTGAGTATCTCGTCCCATTTGAGTTTAGAGGTTCCCTTCTTCTTTTTGGTGATGCCCTTTTTTTTGGCAAATTGTTCCCATTTTGTCAATGGTTTTGGTTTTGGAACGCGACGCGCTCGCGGTGTAATAAATGTGGATTTGGGCAATTTGGCAATTATTGCTTCTTCAAGTCGCTCAGTTGGTAATTCCCAGATTTTGTTAATTAACAACTGCACATTATCTCGAGTTGTGTCTTTAATGAATTCTTCCGGTTTCGAGCTACAAATGTAAATCGGTTGAAAGAAATTTAATTTGAAAATATCTCATAAACAAAAAAAGACAAGGATTTTCTAAAAGTTTTAGGAAAAATTCAATTGATTTTAAAATACATTTTAAAGTTCCGAAAAAATTTCGGAAATGATTTTAAATTAAATTTATTTAATTTTAATTAAAAATGAAAATAATTTACCTTCTAATTTAAGAACTGTTCAGTTAAAAACTTTTTTTTTTCATTTTTAATGTTTAGCCTTAAGTTACTTAAAGTAATCAAATTTTTTAAAAATTTTAAAGTTCATTGCTTGATTTTTTAATTTAGAGTATTGACGCTATAATTTATAAAAGTTGTAAATTTTTTAGTTAATGTCCATTTCATGAAAAAATATTTTTTTTTTACAAGAAACTGATTATTTTCTATAATTTAAGTTTTCTTACAAATATTATTTTCTCTTTGAACACAATTTGTTTCCCACAAATGCCTCTAAATTTATTATACAAATTTATATCTTTGCCATTTTCATATTCTTGTATTTAAAAAATTTGTTATACATTATTTTAAAAAAATGCAGGGTGCCTAATCGCGAAAAAAATCTCTAAAATTCCAGGGGTTTTCCAGATATCTCTACATTTTTCTAGTTTTTTTTTAGGCATTTTTGAAACAATTAAGCAGTTTCAGGTTAAATTTTTAGCCAAAGAAATTCATCTTCAACCGAAAAGATCATTTTTCAACTAATAAGATTAATTATATACAAAAAAGATAAATTTTCAATAAACTATTGAATTTTTAACAAGATAAATAGATTAATTAAATTTAAAAAATCGAACACTAAAGCTAAATAATTGTTTATTTAAGGTAATAAACACTGAGCTCTAAATTTGAAATTGAAATTTTTAAAACTCAAAACTTTTTAAAAGTTCAATTATTTTTATTTTAAATAATTTACAGATTCACGTAAAGCTTCAAAATTCTATTTCAAAATCTTGAGAAATATAGTAGTTGTTTTAAATTGGTTTAAATTTAAAATTATTTTTTATTTTTTTTCTAAACTTAATATCTTTTAAAAATACTTAAATTTTTTCTACAATTTTTAAGAAATCCTGCAAATTAGAAAAAAAAGTCCTCAAAATTTTGATGGAAACATAACAATTGCACATTTATTTATTTTGAATTTAATAAAAGCCTTTAATTAAAAATATATTATTATCAAGTTATTTTCAAGATTTAATTGTTTAAGTCTTCAAGAAAAAATTTTTAAATTGTTTAAATTAAAAACGTAAGCTTAAAAATAAAAATCTAAAGCGGAAAATTTGTTAAGTTAATTTAAAAAAA
Source organism: Belonocnema kinseyi (assembly GCF_010883055.1). Lineage (NCBI taxonomy): Eukaryota > Metazoa > Arthropoda > Insecta > Hymenoptera > Cynipidae > Belonocnema > Belonocnema kinseyi. Next base: position 105,082,791 of record NC_046659.1, read on the forward strand.
AAAAGAATAATTAACAATTATTTGTATTGTTAACCAAAAAAATTAAGCTTCAACTTAAAGTATGAATCTTCATTAAAATAAATTAATTTTCAACCGAACAGTAAAATTTCCATCCAAAAAGATGAATTTTTAACAATAAAAATTAATATTCTACAAAAAATACGAATTTTGAAAAATATACATTTTCAACTAAGAAAGACTAATTATGAACTAAAAACTTCAATTTTAAATCAAAAATTAATTTTAAAAAAATACATGAATTTTTTTTTCCGAGAAACAGATGAATATTCAACAGAATACATTAATTTTTAACTGCAAAATATATTTATTATAAATATATCTATTAAGCTATTTATTAATTATATTAAATTAATTATATCATTTCTGTTACAAATAATAATAATAAATTTAATTAAATTATTAAATAGCTTAACAGATATATTTATAATAAATACATTTTCAAGTTAAAAAAATTAATTTTTACTAAACAGTTGAATTTTTAAACAAAGAAATTGATTTTCAAGCGAAACAAAATAATTTTTAACAATATATTTTAATTTGAAACCAAAAAAATGAATTTGTTACCATAATGATGAATCTTCATTCAAATAAATTAATTGTGAACCAGCTAGTTGAATTTCCATCCAAAAGGATGAATTTTCAACCATAAAAATTAATTTTCTAAAAAAAATACGAATTCTCAAGAAAATCAAATGAATTTTCAGCTAAAAAAGAATATTCATGCAAAAATGGAATAGATATATTTTCCAGTTAAAAAAATTATTTTTGACTAAATAGTTGAATTTTGACAAAAAAAAATTATTTTCAACAAAAAACGTGAATTTTCAACTAGAAAGTTTAATTTTCAACAAAAATATAATACACACATTTTCAGTTAAAAAATTAATCTTCTACAAAAAATACGAATTTTCAACAAAAAATAAAATACTTAAATTGAAAAAATACTTTTTAACAAAATACTTACATTTAATCATTTTCAGCCAAAAATGAAATAGATTTGTTTATAATAGAAATGACACAGTAATTAATTTGATTAAATTATTAATTATCTTAAAAGATATATTTTCCAGTAAAAAAATGAATTTTCAACAACAAAAATTTATTTTCAACAAAATACATGAATTTTCAACTAAAAAAGGTTTAATTTCCAAAAAAAATAGAATACACACATTTTCAGTTAAAAACTAATTTTCAGCGAAATACTTACATTTTAACAAAACAAATTGATTTTAAAAAAAGACATGAATTTTCCACACCCACAATAACAGTTTTCTGAATTTAAATTTTAGTCAAAATTGAAATCTCTACAATGTTTAAATCCAAGCATATTAAAAATTTTATATAAACTACTCAAACAAAAACATATGAGAATTCAGACCTCAAAAAATACGAAATATAAATTTTGAGAATTACACTCGTGAAATTTTGAGGTTACCTAAAGATTTTGTTGTCAATTGTGTTATAATCTGAAGCTAAGAGTGACCCCACATCGATATCCAGGTCCACATCCTTGTGCACTGTAATTTCTCCAATCTGATTTCCATTTTCGGCACTTTTTCGAAGTATTTCGTTAACTATATCCATATTAAACTAAAAACACGTGTTTATTTTGATCCCTTTTGATGAGAGATTCAGAGACCGCTTGACCGATTTCCGCGGCTGCGCCAAAAATGACATCATTAGAATTGTCGTGCACGATTGGTTGCTTTCGATTTCAGGAAATTGCGTTCTGCTCCGATTCTCGAATATTTTTACAATGCGCATGTGTCGCGTCGGCGACTAGATTAGTTACTATTAGCGCGCTTATTTAAAATAATTAAATGTGCAAATGAATTGTTTACAGCAAATAATAATGTTGAAATATAGGAAGATATTGATAATGATTAAAACTGACTATTTGTGATAAAAAGGGTATTTTTTTCTCTGAATTTGAAATCGATCATTTATTAAAAATAAAACTATGTATGGCTTTTTTAGGTTTCACTTTAATTATTTTAAATAAGCACGCAAACAGTAACCAATCCGGGTGCTGCAGTTGCTGGCATGACGCATGAGCACTGCAGAAGGATCCGAGAACGTGCGTACGTGAACCACCAAGTTGAATAAGGATACTTTACTCTAGAGTTCTTAAATTCCCAATAATTTAAGTTCAGGTTATATTACCGAAAATATGACAGAATTTAGGAGAAATAAAAAAATTTAAGCGAATTCAAGAATTTATGATTTTTAACATTATTTTTATTGTTCAGGCTATATCAGCGGTTGAATATAAATTATTTTCTAGCTCAGACATATTCAGGAATTACAGTGTTTCATATACAAATTTAACATTTTCAAACCTATTCAAATATTTTAAACAAAAAAAAAAAGTTTTTTCTACTTTAAAAGATAACTGTTTAACAAGATACTGGAATTTTCAACAAAATAATTGAACTTTTAATATAATAGTTGAATATTCCACCTAACAAGACAAATTGCCAACCAAATAGTGCCATTGTTTATATTTTAATAAAAAAAGAATTAAATTTATACAACAAAAGATAAGAATTTTAAAACCAAAAAGGCGAATTTCCACCAATTAAAGATTTTTCGCTGAAAAAATAAATAAAAGTTTATCTAAATAATTGAACCTTCAGACCAGAAGACAAATTTTCTTTACAAAAATTTAATTTTCAAACAAAAAATATGACTGTTCAACAAAAAAATTAATTTTCCTCAAAGCTGATGCATTTTTACGCAAAAAAGGAAATTTCATACGAAAAAATGATTTTTTTACAAACAAAAAAACGCGAATTTTTAACTACAAAAGATCCGTCTTTAAAAATGGAAAAGTTCCATTTTCTGTTAAAAAATGAATTCTAAACAACAAAAAAGAAGTATTTTCCACAAAACAGTTAAATTTTCAATCAGACATAAGCTTTCAATAAAAAAAATTCACGATGTAGTTTAACGTTGACCCAAGTAGTTGAATTTTCAATTAAAAAAGATTAATTTATAACAAGATAATTAAATTTTAACCAACGAGATAACTTTTCAACTTAAAATATAAATCTTGAACAAAAAAGTGATTTCTTGAGAAAACAATTCAACCGAATGTGTTAAACAAATTAGTTAAATTATCAAGCGAAGAAGAACGATTTTTAACCAAAAAGTTGCATTTTAATACAAAAAATGAAATTTTTTCTATAACAGATGAAGTTTTAAATCAAAAAGATAAATTTTCAAAAAAGTATTTGAATTTTCTGTTGAAAAAGATTTTAGTCGAGTTTTCACAATGAAACTATGAATTTTTGAACAAGAAATAATTTTCCACCACAAAAAATTGAATTTTCAATCCTAAAAGACGAATTTTCAACCAAAAAGGATGACTTTTTAACAAAATTGTTGAATTCTCTAGCAAATAGTTGCATTTTCATCAAAAAATATGAAATTTATTTTGAAACAGAAGAATTTTTTATTGCAAAAAAAGTTGACTTTTTATCCAAAAAAGATTCCAAATAATTCAGTAAAATCAAAAATTGAATTTTTGGAACAAAAAAATAAGTTTCTACGAAAAAAATTGAGTTTTTAATCCAAAAAGACGAATTTTTTCAACCAAAGAGGATGATTTTTTAACAAAACAGTAAAATTCTCTACTAAATATTTGCATTTTTATCCAAAAAAGATCAATTTTGTACTAAAATAGATGAATTTGTAATAAAAAAGTCTTTTTTTATACGTGGAACTTTCATCCAGAAAATATTTCAGTTCATTTTTCAACACCAAAATATAAATTTTAAACTAAAAGTAAATTTTCTACGAAATAGTTAAGTTTTCAAGAAAATAATATAATAGCTTAATTTCTAACGAAACAGCTGCATTTTGAATAAAAAGAAAAATATCTAATTTCTGCTAAAGCAGGTAAACTTTAAAATAAAAAAGACAAACTTTTAAAAACAGAATTGAATTTTCAACCTAAAAGTTAACGAAAAAATGCAATTTTCTAGTAAATAAAATAAATTCTTCGATTCTCATAAGTTCTCAGAGAATTTGTTTCTCGGTTATAATTTTGGTAATATTCTCCTTCTCGTTACCGTTCTCAAAGTAATATAACCGGCCCCAGAACTCTAACCCACTCCCATGCTGCCTTTCAAAAACTTGGGCGCATAGGTTCGGGTTTAGTTATTTGGCATCGTCCGTAGCGCCTCTTGCGGAAAAGCTTTGAAATACAATTTTTCTAATTTAAAGCGTTTACAATTTAACAATCTTATTTTGAATTGAAGAATCTCGAATCTTAATAATTTAGGAATAAAATTCCAAAAATAGGACCAGTTAAAACCTTTAAAAATGGAATATTTTCTGATTAGAATTTTGAAAATTCGCAACAACTTTCTTCTGAGGATTATCCTTTTTATTATAAATCTTATCTTATTTTATCTATATATTTAATAATTTTCTTTAAAAGACATCGATTTTGGTTGAAAATTGTTTGCTATTTTTATTTTGGTGTTAGAAAGTGAACTGAAATTTTCTTTGGATGAAAATTGAACTATTTTTAAAGTTTTTTGTTTAAATCACCTGTTTTAGGAGAAATTTTATCTTTCTTGAATAACAATGTAACTTTTCGGTTAAAAATTCAATAATTTTTTTGAAATTTTGTCTGGTTGATTTTAAAATTCACCTGCTTTAGCAGAAATTAAAACCTTCTTGGATCAAAATGCAGTTGTTGGATGAAAATGCAACAATTTTGTTAAAAGTCCTCATTTTTGTTTAAAAATCCTACTGTTGGAATTAAGCTATTATACTATTTTCTTGTTTGGCTATTTCGTAGAAAATTTATGTTTTTGTATTGAAAAATGAACTAAAATCTTTTCTGGATAAAGTTCTACTTAAAAAAGAAATTTGTAATTTTTTATTATAAATTCATCTGTTATAGCACCAAATTTAAACTTTTTTATATAAAAATGCAACTAGTTGGTAGAAAATTCATCTCGTTTGCTAAAAATTCATCTTTTGTGGTTGAAGAAATTCGTTTTTTTAAAATGAGAATTCAATTTTTTCCGTAAAAACTTATTTTTTGGTTAAAAAATTCAATTTGTAGAGTTAACTGGAATCTTTTTTTGGATGAAAACTCAAGTTTTTTCGTAATTAAAAATTATTTTACTTTAAGAGAAATCTCATCTATTTTTTTTATAAAAATGCAATTATTTGGTAGAGAATCCAACAATTTTGTTAAAAAGTCATCCTTTTTGGTTAAAAATTCGTCTTTTTGGATTGAAAATCCAATTGTTTTCGTAGAAAATTATTTCTTGTTTTAAAATTCATATTTTGATCGTGAAAACACGACTGAAATGTTTTTCACCAGAAAATTCAACAGTTTTTTTTTTTTTTGAAAGGGTATTTTTTTAATTTAAAACTTCATCTGTTCTAGAAGACATTTAATTTTTTTTGTAATGAAAATACAACTTTTTGGTTAAAAATCATTCTTCTTTGCTTGAGTATTCAACTGATTTGTTTCAAAGATTTGGCTGAATCACTTTGTTAAGAAATCACTTTTTTTCTAAATATTTATATTTTTAGTTGCATATTCATCTTTTTGGTTGAAAGTTGAATTATTTTGTTCAAGATTAATCTTCTTTATTTTTTTATTGAAAATTTAACTGTGTAGTTGAAAATATATATTTTGAAATTAATTTTTTAACAGATAGTACCATTGTAGGTTCAATAATTTAGATAAACTATTATTTACATTTTGAGCGAAAAATCTTTATTTCTTGGGAATTCGTCTTTTTCGTTTCAAAATTCTACTCTTTTGTTGTATTAATTTCATTATTTTTTGATTAAAATATAAATTAGGACACTTCATCTTCGGCAATTTGTCTTTTAAGGTTGAATATTGGACTATTGTGTTAAACATTTTGTTACTTTGTTAAAAATTCAAGTATTTTGTTAAAAAGTCATCTTTTAGATTAGAAAATACATTTTTTTCGTTTGTGATAAATTAATAAATTTGACAATTTTATATTTGTATATAAAATACTGTTTTATTCCGATAACAAAATATTATATGTTACAAGTATTACCAGATTGAAATGCTGGTATCTGAATATTAATGATTTGAAGTGAAAAATTAGTCAAGGAAAAATAAGGGAATTTTGAAAGTGTTTTGGGTTTCGTAACTGTCCGCAAGAGGTACTACGAGCAATGCAAACTAACTAAATCCGAATTCAGCAATGATGCCAGTGTTGGCACCCTGTGCTACTACGCTTGCGTTAGGGCTGCGCGCTGATTTACCACACTTCGCGCGCAATTCAAAATTACTTTATGAAACAATTTTTCTAATTCAAGTAAATAACTATCAAAATATGCACAAGGATATATACAAATTTTCTAACTTTTGATTTCAGCCAAAAAAATATAACACATATATTATATAAATAACCGTTTATTTTCATTGAATTCCAAATACCAACTTATATTTTACAAAACATTTCATTTAAAAAGTAATTTCTTGAAAAGTGATTAAATAATTATTTATAAGTTTTTAATCAAAAAGAACAATATTCTGAGCTGAAATTTTGTTAGAAAAATTCAAATATTATCATTATTATATTCTGCAATTAAATTCTATATATTAAGCTGTTAAAACATTATATGGTATTTCAAAAAATGTATCTATTACAAAATGTTTTGTGAACTGTAAGTCAGGTTTTGTAGTTCAATGAAAATAAACTATCATTTATCAAATATGTGTTATAAATTTTTTTCTTGCCTGAAATCAAAAGTTACACAATTTGTATATATTTTTCGCATATTTTAATAATTATTTATTTAAATTACAAGAATGTTTTTTTTTCATTAAATTTTGAATCGCGCGCCAAGTGTGGCTAATTATCGCTTAGCGCTAACGCAAGCGCAGTAGCTCAGGGTGCCAACATTGGTATAATTGGAATTCAGACGTCCAAGTTTTCCGTGAGTGGGATCTTCTTATACTTATACTACCTCGTGGTCTCCTTATACTATTTCGTGACCTTCGTGACGTAATCACAATATCTTCGACTACGTGAACGACGTGGATGCGTAGCATGACTATCCTAACCTCAAAAACTTAGTTTAACATGGATTATTTATGTTTTATTGGTTTTAATAAATCGTTGAATAATGTTCATTCTAACTGAATTCAAAGATACTGTTAAAATCCCCCCGTGGAAATTCAAGAGGAAGTTAAACGACGCAATTACTGAAGAGTTGAATAGAAAACTTGCGAACAAGGTAATGTTTTTATAGATAAATTAAATTTTTTATTGATTTTTATGCTAGAAAATAATTTAAGTTATTAGAAATCATATTATGCTCGTGAAAATCCGAAAAAAATTGTTCCTATCAGACTTGAAGGCTTTGAAAGTAGACTTTAAACTAGATGACCAAGAAAGTGGAAATTTTTTAAAAGAGCGAAAAAACATTCTGTAAAATCAAAAACACCATTTAAAAATTAAACAAAAATCCACTCTCGAGCTGAAGTTTTGCTAAACTCAGGTCAAAAATGTTTGACTAGGAAAAGAGATTAAATTCGAATTTTAAAAAGTCCATCTGTTTCGAGAAAATGCTTAAATTCTGAAAAACTAAGGCCAAATATATTTATTTTTATTAGATGATAACAATTTAAAGAAATGTTTACGATTGAATTTTTTTTAATTAACTTTTTAACCGAAAATTTAAATCTTCTATTTTTGCCTGAAAATTTATCGTTTTTGGTTAAAAATTCACATATTTTGTTTGAAAATTTGTCTTTTTTGGTAAAAAATTCATCTTTTTGGTTGAAAATTCATCTCTTTATTTGAAAATTTATCTCTTTTGATTGAAAATTCATGTTCTTGGTAGAAAAATTAATCATTTTGATTGATAATTGAACTATTTTGTTGAAATTTTATTGTTTAATGAAAATTCATTTTTATTACTGAAAATTTAACTATTTCATTTTTTGTCGAATGTTTATCGTTTTTGGTTGAAAATTCAACTATTTGGATGAAAATCCAATTATTTTGTTAAAAATTCGTCTTTTTTTGGTTTAAAAAAAATAATATTCTTGGTTAAAAATTTATTTCCTTGGTTAAAACTTTTAACTATTTTATTGTAAATTTTTTTCAAGACTCATCATTTTAGTTAAAAATAAATTTGTCCGTTTGAAAATTGTATGTTTTTGTTGAAAGTCCCTATTTTTTTATTTGAAAATTAATCATTTCTTTGGGTAAAAAAAATTTCTATGGTTAAAACTTTAACAATGTTGCTGAAAACTCTTTTTTTGTGGCTGAAAATTCATCCTTTTTCTTCGAAAGTTCATTTTCTCTTAAAATTTAACTTTTTTGTTTGAGAATTTAACTATTTGGCTACAAAATTAATTTTTAGATGAAGATTCATCATTTTGGTTAAAAATGTATTTCTTGTTGAAAATTTAATTATTTTGTTGAAAATTCATTGTTTCTGAACAAATGCCTTTTTTATTAAAATTTCCTATTTTTTGGTAGAAGAATAATTTTATTTTGTTGAAAATTCTTTTTTTTGTTGTTTAAAATTAAATTCTTTATTTGAAAATTTATCTCTTTTGATTGAAAATTCGTTTTTTTTTGGTAGGAAAATTCATCTGTTTGATTAATAATTGAACTATTTTGTTGAAATTTTATTGTTTAATGTAAATTCATTTTTTTTCAGTGAAAATTCACTTTTATTACTTAAAATTTAACTATTCCTTTTTTAGTCAAATTTTTATTATTTTTGGTTGAAAACTCAACTATTTGGATAAAAATCCATGTTTTTTTGTTAAAAATTCGTCTTTTTTGGTTAAACAAAAATAATATTCTTGGTTGAAAATTTATTTCTTTGGTTAAAACGTTAACTATTTTATTGTAAATTAATTTTTTTATACTCATCATTTTAGTTAAAAGTAAATTTGTCCGTTCGAAAATTGTACTTTTTGTTGAAAATTCCTATTTTTTAGTTGAAAATTCATATTTTTTGTAGATAATTTATGTTCTCTTAAAATTGACCCTTTTTAGTTGAAAATTTAACTATTTGGCTAGAAATTAATTTTAGGATTTAGATTCATCATTTTGGTTGGAAATTCACTGTTTCTGAACCACTTTCTTTTTTATTAAAATTTTCTATTTTTTGCTAGAAGAATAATTTTCTTAGTAGAAAGCTAATCTTTATGGTTGAATTATTTTTTTAATTAATTTTTTAACCGAAAATTTAAATATTCTATTTTTGACTAAAAAATGAGCATTTTTAGTTAAAAATGCACATTTTCTGTTGAAAAATTGTCTTTTTTTGCAGAAAATTAATGTTCTTGGTTCAAAATTCATCTTTTCGGTTTAAAATTCATTTCTTTTGTTGAAACTTCATCTATTTTGTGGAAAATTTTTCGTTTTGGTTATAAGTTGAACTAATTTATTAAACATTCAGTTTATTTTTAAATATCCATTATTTTAGTTGAAAACTCATTTATGGTTAAAAAATCATCTTTTAGGTTGAACTATTTTTAATGTTAATGTTTCATTTTTTTTTATTAAAAATGCATCGGTTAAATTAAATATTTTTCTTGTTCAAAAATTCAACTCAATGGTTAAGAGTAGAATTTCTTTGTTAAAAATTGATTTTTTTGATTCAATATTGATACGAATTCAACTATTAATTTTCTAGAAAAATTGATCTTATCATTTTTTAGGTTAAATGTTAAATTTTTTGTTGAAAATTCATCTCTGGTTGAAAATTTAATTATCTTATTCAAAATTTAACTAATTTACATAAAATCCTTATTATTGGTCAAAAATTCAACTGATTGGTTAAAACTAGAATTACTTTGTTAAAAATTCTTTTTTTGGGGGTTTCAAGATTAATATTTTTAGTTGAAAATTTAACTATTCTATTTTCAGTTGAAAATTAAACTATTTGTTTGAAAATTTAATTATTTTTTTGAAAATTCCACTATTTTGATAAGCAATTCTTTTTTTTTTTTTTAGAATTCATTTGTGTAACTAAATTAATTTTTGATTGGGAATTTATATTTTTAATTTAAAATTAATCTTTTTTAGTTGAGAATTCAACTATTTGGTTAAAAATGTGTTTTTATAGGAGAAAATTAATCTTTTTGGTTGAAAATTTAACTATTTTGTTGAAAATTCGTCTTTTTTGACTGTATTCAATTGCTTTTACTTCAAATTAATATCTCCTTTGGGTTGAAATATCAACTATTATTTTTCGTTGATAATCCATCTTTTTTTGGTCGAAAAATCAACTGCTTGGTTTAAAGTTAAACTATTTTTAATAAAAGTAATTTTTCTTGTGGGTAAAGATTTATCATTTTATTTGAAAAGTCATATTTTCGGGTGAAAAATTGAACTTGAAAATTAAACTATTTAGTTGAAAATTAAATTTTATTGATTAAAATGTTTTGGTTTTGTTAAAAATTAATTTTTTTATTTAAATATTCAAGTAGTCGATTTTTGGTTGGAAATTTATCCTTTATAAGTTGAAAATTCAACTATTTGGTATGAAATTGATTTAATTTGTCGAGAATTCGTCCCTTTGGTATGAAATTGATGTATTTTTTCGCAAAATTCGACGTTTTAGTAAGAAAATTAATTTTTTTTATTGAAATTTCATCTTTTAGGTTGTGGATTTAATTACTTGATTAAATATTCGTAGTCTGTAGTCAAATTTAACAGTTTGTAAATTCGTTCTTTTTGGTTAGAAAATTAATCTCTTTAAATGTTTAATTAATATATTATTATTAGTTTAATCAGTTTTATTAATTTAATTTATTAAAAATAACTTTTTGTTCGTTTAATTCAACTGAAACTTACTTGAAAATTCCACTATTTAGTTGTGGATGAAACTATTTGGTTACAAATTAATTTTGTTTTTGAAAATTCGTCTTTTCGAGTTGAAAAATCATCTCTTTTTGTAGAAAATCTTTCTTTGGTTGAAAACTCAACTATTTTTTTTTTTTTAATTTGGAATATAATTTTACTTTAAATGGCATCCTTGCTTTTTATTTATTTATTTTTAGCTGAAATTTTGGAAAAAAGTATCCTATATTGTTTAGGCTTTCAAGATTTTACCAATTTTATAAAAATAAAATTAGTTTATAGTTTACTTTGTCTTATTTTAGGTTTATCCAAATGTTGGATTGTGTATCGCTTTACACGATATTCAGAAAATAGAAGAGTCGTACATTTTTCCAGGAGATGGTTCCTCTCACACACCGGTATCATTCCGATTTATTGTTTTTCGTCCATTTATGGAAGAAATAATAATTGGAAAAATACGAAATTGCAGCGTGGAGGGAGTACATGGTAATTTTTTACGGAATTAATTATAAACAATTTCAATTTTGTATTGCATTTTTAAAGTCAAGAACTTTCTTCAAACTTCCAAAAATTTTTTTTTTATAAATTAAAAAAAATCGAATTTATTAAAGTATACTTTGAAACATGTTTATCAAAATGCTACCATTTATTATTTAAGAATTTCTTTATTGACTTTTAAATTATAAAAATATATCAATTATACAAATAAATAAAAAAGAATTAAGAAATTTCACGGGTTTTCAGAATATTTCTATCTTTTCAGGACAAAGCAGAGAAAAGTTAAATTAGATCTTAAAATTCCTAAAATTATTATTTGTTTTCTAAAATATTTAGCTTGGTTATTACAATTATTTTATTTTATAGCTTTAATTTATAAGAAAGAATTTTTTTAATTCAGTGGAAAACATTTTTATTTAATTCCCTATTTAATAAAACTGAAAATAAATCGTTTTTATCCAGATTTTCAATATAAAATACAAATTTCGATTAATTATTTATTTTTTTAAAGTTTAAAAAAAATTTTATTCGAGCTAAAATTAGATTTTGTGATCTAAGAAAAAAAAACTATTATAATTTTTTTTAAATATATATAAATACAATTTTTGAGTCATTTTAAAAAATATTGAAAACTGCCAGAAGTTTTGAAGAATTTTAAAATTATTTTATAAATTTTTGGAAATCTTTTCAAGATTTTACATATTTTCGAATCCTTTCGAAACTTTTAAATATCTTTTGAAATAGTTGAGTTTTTCTAAATTTTTTGAAAATTTCTGAAAAAGCTTTAAAGTTTTTTTAAAGTTTTAAATTCTTTCAAAACTTTTAAATATCTCCCGAACTTCTCAATATTTTAAAACATTTTTTGGAAACCATTCAAAACGTTTTAAAATCCTTTTTAATTTTCCTCAAATTTTTTCTTTTTCTTGAAACCTGAAAAAAATTCTTAAAAATCTTCTTTTTTCGAAATATTTTCAAATCTACATTTTTTGAAACATTAAAAAAATGTTGTATCGTTTGAAATCTTCGAAATATTTGTCAAACTTTTCTTAAATTTTTCCTATAATATTGTAATCTTGAAAAATTGAAAACATTTCATTGGAAATCTTCTGCATTCTTTTTCGAAATTTCAGGAAATCATATGAAATCTTTTTTAATTTTGCTTTTAAATTTATTTATCAGAATGAAAAATCTTTTTTGATTTCCCCAGGAATTTTAAGAAATTTTTTTTACTTGAAACCTTTCAGAATTATCTAAAAAAAATTTCAAAACTTTGATTGAAAATCTTAAAAAATTTACATGTTTGTACATTAAAAAAAAATCTTTTCAGGTTTAAAATTCATTCTAAATGTTTTTAAATCTTATAAATGTCTTTGAAACTTACTCGATTTTTTTCTCTAAAATATTGTAATTTTACAAAAGAAAAAATTGTGCTTTAAAATCTTGTAAATCATTTTTCGACATTTTTTTGAAATCGTGAAAATATTTTGAAATACAATACAAAATTTAAAAAAAAATTGGAACTTGAATATTTTTGCTTTCGCGATTAAAAAAAAAAGTTGTATCTTGCAAAATTGGAAACCTGTTCTAAAATATTCTACATTATATTTCTAAATTCTAGGAAATCATTTGAAATCTTTTGAATTTTTGCAGTTATTTTAAGAAAATTGTTTTTTGATTAAAATTTTTTAAATATATTTGTATTGTTTCAGAACTTTTCAAAATTTCAGGAAACCATATAAAATATATTTTTTTTAAATTGTTTCTTAAAACTTATTTTTAGGAATAAAAAATCATTTTTAATCTTTTCAAGAATCTTAAGAAAATTTTTTTTACTTCAAACCCTTCAGATTTATTGCAATATTTCAGAAATTTTTGATTAAAATCTTAAAAATATACATTTTTTTTAGATTTAAAAAATTCTTTTCAAGTTGAATTTTTTTCTACAATTTGGTGATGTTGCAAAACTGAAAAATGGTTTTTTAAAACCTTCTGGATTGTTTTTTGAACTTTTAAGAAATCGTTTGAAATGCAAAATTGTAAAAATTTGCTTAAAAATATTCTACATTATTTTTCTAAATTCTAGGGAAACCATTTAAAATTATTTTAATTTTTGCCGATATCTTAAGAAAATTTTTCGAAATCGTTAAAAATCTATATTTTGTAATTATTTGAAATTTGTAAATGTTTTTTTATCATTTCGGAACTTTTAAATATCTCTCAAATTACTCTAAATTTGTCTAAAATTTTGTAAGCGTGCAAATTTGAAAATTTGTTAAATTTTTTTAATATCTTTGAATATGTTTGTAATTTTAAAAAAGAAAAAAATTTTTTTTTTAAATTCCAGGCATTTAAATATTTTTGTTTCGGTTTCGAAGCTTTTAAAATAGGAAAACTTTCCACTAAAATATTCTAAATTCTTTTTCAAAATTTTAGCAAATCATTTTAAATCTTTTTAATCTTTGCAGATATCTTAATAAAATTTTTTTATCGTTTCAGAACTTCTAAATTTGTCTAAAATTTGTCATTAAAATTTTCTATATACTTTTTCGAAATTTGATGAAATCTTTTTCAATTTTCTCTTGAAATTCGTTTTTCATAATTAAATATAAATATCATTTTTAAATTTTCCAAGAATCTTAAAAAAATTGTATTATTCCCTTGAAACTTTTCAAATTTTTTAAAGAGATTTTTTCTTCTAAATTTGCAAAAATCTACATTTTGTTAATAAAAATTTTCTAGAATCCTGCAAAATTAACGAAATTGTCTTAAAAATTTCTATATCTTTTTTTTTCGATGCAAAATAAAAAGAAAAAAATATATATACAATAGAATTTGAAAATTAAAAAATGATGTTTTTTTTTCTTCTTCTAAAATATTAAGTTTGTTTAATATAATGATTATAATTCAGTAAATCTGAGTAAAGCTTCGAATTTTGTGACCGCCACTATTGGAAATATTAAAAAAATTTCAAATTTTTCGCAAAAATTTGGAAAGGTTCGAAAAATGTCAGGAACGAACACAAACCTCTAAAGAGTTTTTTTTTCTCGAATTTTTTCCAAAATCGAAGAATTTTAGGAAAAATTGGTTCTAAAACTTGTAAAAATGAAAAAAATTTTGATTATTATTTTAGTAAATATCATAATTTGAAATAAAATTCAATACTTCAGTGACCGTGGGATTTTTTGAAGACATAATCATTCCACCTCAGAAACTGCAGCATGAGTCGAGATTCGATGAGACTGAGAGAATTTGGGTCTGGGAATACAAAACTGACGATGGAGAAAAACACGACCTGTTTATGGACGAACGTAATGAATATTTGAGTCTAAAATTTAGATAAAAATATAAATTTAGAAAAAAATTTAAATAAAAAAGAATGATTTAATTGAAAATTTAAATATTGCAATTTATTTACAGATGAAATTATTCGATTCAGAGTTGTTAACGAAGTATTCTCCGAGACTTCACCAACTAGTCCTCAAGTTACTGGCGAAGCAGAAAAAACCGAGACGAAAAACAGTTCGCCATACACTCTATGGGTATGAAAAATTAAATTACTACCATTTAGTACCACTTTTATTTATTAAATTTGATAAAAATTGCAAAAAATTTGAATGTATAATTAAATTCCAGTCGAATATTTACCATTTTTCTTGATTTATTATATTTTGTGGTAGAAAAATAAAGCATTTGATAGAATAGTAAGTTTTTTTGTTGTTAAAAATTTAAACGTTTTGTAGAAAATTGATAATTTTGTGTTGAAAATTCGTCTTCTTGATTGGTATTTTAACTATTTTGTTAAATTTTCGTTTTTCTCAATGAAAATTAATTTTTATTACTGAAAATTTAACTATTCAATTTTCGTTGAATATTGATAATTTTTGGTTGAAAATTCAACTATTTGAATGAAAATCGACTAAAATTTGCTAAAAATTAATCTTTTTTTTTTTTTGTAAAAAAATAATAATTTTCTTAATTGAAAATTTATTTCTATGGTTAAAATTTTAGGTGTTGAAAATTCTTTTTTTTTTTAAATAAAAATTAAGTTTTCCAACTGAAAATATAACTTACATTTGTGGTAAAAATGTATATTTTTTAGTTGAAAATTAAGTTTTTTGGTTTAAACTTGAACTATTTTGTTCAAAACTTTTTTTTTTTAGTAGAAAATTTATTATTTCTGTTGATTCAAAATTATTTTTTAGTTAATTTCTTTAACCGGAAATTTAACTGTTCCATTTTTGACTAAAAACTCATCATTTTTAGTTGAAAATGCACATATTTTGTGGAAAATTGGTATTTTTTTCGTAGAAAGTAACGGTTTTGGTTAAAAATTCATCAATTTTGTGGAAAATTCCGTTTTTTTTGGTAGTAAATTAATGTTCCTGGTATTTGAAAATTCATTTATTTGATTGAAAATTGAACTATTTTGTTTAAAAATCATGTTTTTCTGTTGAAAAAATTTTTTTTAACTTATAATTCAATTGCTTAAAGTTGAACTACTTTATTAAAAATTTATATTTTTGCTTAAAAATGAATTTTGAAAACTGAATATATAATTACTCCATTTTTAGCTAAATATTTTTTAGTTAAAAATTCAACCGTTTGTTTATTATTAATTCTTTGGTTACAATTTTTTTGTGAGAAAAAATTAATTTGTTTGTCCTGCATATTTAACTATTTTATTTTTTGTTTATAACTGATCTTTTTTCAGTTAAAAATTCAAATATTTGCTTAAAAATTTATATTTTTTAGTTGAAAATCGCCTTTTTAAAATTTGTTTCTTTGTTTTTTTTTGTGGAAAATTAAATTCATCGCTGGTTAAAAAATAGTTGTTTTTTTTTTGGTAGTAAATTAATTTTTTTTTAACTGAAAATTTAAATATTCCATTTTTGGATGAAGTGTTAAAATTTGTATTGTTGTTTGTTTAAATTTGATTAAAAATTGGTATTTTTTAAATTAAAAAATTCAATTATTTAGTGAAGAATTAATGTATTTTGTTGAAAACTCGTATTTTTTGAATAGAAAATTCATCTTTTTTGAAAATTCATCATATTGGTTGAAAAATCAAGTTAAACTTAGTTGGTTAAGAGATAAATTCGTGTGTCAAAAATTCATCTCTTGCAGTTGAAAGTTTATAATTTTAGTTGAAAATTCATCACTGGTTGAAAATTGTTTTTTTTTTTTGTGTAAAAATTTATGTTTTTTTTAATTTAAAAATTCAATTCTTTGGTAAAAAATCAATGTATTTTATTGAGTTAAATATTCATCGTTCATGAATTTTTTTACATCGCCTTTTTTTGGCAGAAAATTAATCTTCTTTTTCGAAAATTAATTTATTTTGTTGAAAATTCAACTTGAAAAACATTTATTTGGTGGAAAATTGAACTGGTTTGTTGAAAAATAATTTTTTTTTATTGAAGATTAATCTTTTTTTTACTGAAAATTTAATTGTTTATTTGAAAATTAAAACTTGATTTTGTGGTTCGAATGTTCATCACTTTAGTTGAAAATGCATGTCTATTTAAAAATTATTTTTTTTTTTTTTGGTAGACAATTTATCTTTTTGTTAAAAAATTTATTTATTTGGTTACAAATTTAACTATTTAATTAAAAGTTTAACTACTTTTTTTAAAATTCAATTTTTTGGCCTAAAATTGATATTTTTCAGTTGGAAAGTCAATTATTTGGTGGACAATTAATTTATTTTGTTGAAAAAAAAATTTAATAGGAAGTTTAAATATTCGAGTGTTTTATCACTTTGGTTGAAAACTTGCTTTTTTTTAGTGGAAAAGTAATTTTCAAACTGAGAATTCAAAGATTTCATTCTTGGTTGACAACTGATAATTTTTAGTTGAAAATTCGAATATTTTGTTGAAAATTGATATTTTTTAATTTAAAAATTCATATGTTTTATGGAGAATTATGGATTTTGTGTAGTTGAAAATTAGTTCTTGGAACTGCAAATTTTATCTATTTCATTTTAAGATGAAAACTGATCTTTTTTAGTTAAAAATTGATATTTTTTGTTTGAAAATTTAATTATTTGATGAAGAATTTACGTATTTTGTTGAAAAATCATCCTTTTTTCATAAATAATTAATGTTCTTGTTATAAAATGTATATTCTTGATTGAAAATTCAAGTATTTCAGTTAACTATTCATAATTTTAGTTTTGAAATTAATCACTTTGGTTGAAATTTTTTTTTCTGGATAATTAATTTTTTGAACTGAAATTTATCTATTCTATTTTCAGTTGAAAATAGATCCTTTTTAATTGAAAATTCAACTACTTGGTTAAAATTGTTCTTTTTTTTAATTTAAAAATTCAAATTTTTAGTTGAAAATCCAATTATTTAGAAGAAAATTAATTTATTTTGTTGAAAAATCGTCTCTTTGGGTGAAAAATTAATCTTCTTGTTTGAAAATTCATCACTAGTTAAAAAATAGTTGTTTTTTTAAAACAAATTAATCATTTTTTCATCTGAAAATTTAACTATTTCATTCTTGGTTCAAAACTGATCTTTTTTGGTTAATAAATTAAACTGTTTAATAGAAAATTGATTTTTCTTAGTTGAAAATTCAATTATTTACTTGACAATTGATTTATTTTGATGAAAAATCTTTTTTTTTTTATTAAAAAATTAATCTTCTTCTTTGAAAATTCATCTTATTGGTTGAAAAATTTTAATTTTGTAGTTAAATATTCATCATTTTGTTTTAAAATGATTTATTTGCTTTTTTAAATAAATTTAGTTGGTTAAGAGATAAATTCTTATGTTAAAAGTTCATCTATTGTAGTTGAAAATTCATCACTTTAGTTAAAAATTAATTTTT
The DNA here is from genome assembly GCF_010883055.1 of Belonocnema kinseyi. Classification (NCBI taxonomy): domain Eukaryota; kingdom Metazoa; phylum Arthropoda; class Insecta; order Hymenoptera; family Cynipidae; genus Belonocnema; species Belonocnema kinseyi. The sequence continues at coordinate 105,100,988 of NC_046659.1, forward strand.
TTATCTGAAAAATTAACTATTTTATTCATGGTTGAAAATTTGAGTTTTCCAGTTAAATATTCACCGTTTTGTTTGAAATTTTTTTTTGTTGAAAATAAACTTAGTTAATTGTTGGTATTTTTTTAACTAAAAATTTTACTATTTCATTCTTTGTTGAAAACTGATCCTTTTTGGTTAATAAATTAATCTATTTAATAGAAAATTGATTTTTCTTAGTTGAAAATTCAATTATTTACTTGACAATTGATTTATTTTGATGAAAAATCTTTTTTTTTATTAAAAAATTAATCTTCTTCTTTGAAAATTCATCTTATTGGATGAAAAATGTTAATTTTCTAGTTAAATATTCATCATTTTGTTTTAAAATGATTTATTTGCTTTTTTAAATAAATTTAGTTGGTTAAGAGATAAATTCTTATGTTAAAAGTTCATCTATTGCAGTTGAAAATTCATCACTTTAGTTAACAATTTATTTGTTTGTTTTTTTTTGTATGGAAAATTAATTTTTTTAAACTGAAAATTTAACTATTTTATTCTTGGTTGAAAACTGATATTTTTAGTTAAAAAATTCAACTCTTTCGTAGAAAATTGGTCTTTTTTAGTTGAAAATCCAATTATTTAGTAGAAAATTAATTTATTTTGTTGAAAAATCGTCTTTTTGGGTGGAAAATTAATCTTATTGTTTGAAAATTCATCTTATTGGTTCAAAATTTAAGTATTTCAGTTAAATATTCATCATTTTGCTGCTGAAAATTAAACACTGGTTAAAAAATAGTTTTTTTTTGTAACAAATTAATCATTTTTTCAACGGAAAATTTAACTATTTCATTTTTTGTTGAAATGTTAAAATTCCTTTTAGTTGAAATTGTTGAAATTTGTTCTTTTTTAATTTAAACATTCAATTATTTAGTAAAGAATTAATATATTTGGTTGAAAACTCATCTTTTTGGAATAGAAAATTATTCTTGTTTGAAAAATCAATTTTTCCAGTTAAATATTCATCATTTTGTTAAAAGAAAATTTTTTAATAAACTTAGTTGATTAAGAGATAAATTTTCATGATAAAAATTCATCTATTGCAGTTGAAAGTTTATAATTTTAGTTGAAAATTTATCACTTTGGTTGAAAATTTTTTTGGTTTGGAAAGTTAATTTTGAAGGTGAAAATTTAACTATTTCATTCTTGGTTGAAAACTGATCTTTTTTGGGTAATAAATTAAACTATTTAATAGAAAATTGATTTTTCTTAGTTGAAAATTCAATTATTTACTTGACAATTGATTTATTTTGATGAAAAATCTTTTTTTTTTTATTAAAGAATTAATCTTCTTCTTTGAAAATTCATCTTATTGGTTGAAAAATCAAGTTTTCCAGTGAAATATTCATCATTTTGTTTTAAAATGATTTATTTGCTTTATTAAATAAATTTAGTTGGTTAAGAGATAAATTCTTATGTTAAAAATTCATCCATTCCATTTGAAAATTCATCACTTTGAAAATTCTTTTTTTTTTTTGTTGAAAATAAACTTAGTTAATTGTTGGTATTTTTTTAACTAAAAATTTTAGTATTTCATCCTTGGTTGAAAACTGATATTTTTAGTTAAAAATTCAACAATTTGGTAGACATTTTTTTTTTATTTAGCAATTGAAATATTCAATGAAAAATTAATTTATTTTGTTGAAAAAATCGTCTTTTTTGATGAAAAGTTAATTTTCTTGTTCGAAAATTTATCTTATTGGTTCAAAATTCAAGTATTCCAGTTAAATATTCATCATTTTGCTTCTAAGAATTCATCACTGTTTTAAAAATTCTTTTTTTTATTGCTTTTTTGTAGCAATTTAATTTTTTTATAAACTGAAAATTTAGCTATTCCATTTTTGTTTAAAATGTTGTAATTTGTTTTGTTGTTTGTTGAAATTTGATATTTTTTAAATTTAAAAATTCAATTATTTGGTGAAAAATTAATGTATTTTATTGAGAGATCGTCTTTCTGGCAGAGAATAATCTTTTTATTTGAAAATTCAAGTATTCCAGTTAAATACTCATCATTTTGCTGCTGAAAATTCATCACTGGTTAAAAAATTGTTTTTTTTTTTGGAACAAACTAATTTTTTTTGTTGAAAATTGAACTATTCCAATTTTGGTGGAAATATTGTTTTCTTGTTTGTTGAAATTTGGGTTAGAAAATTAATCTTGTTTCAAAATTCATCATATTGGTTGAAAAATCAAGTTTTCCAGTTAAATATTCATCATTTTGTTAAAAAAAATTTGTTGCAAAATAAACATAGCTGGTTAAGAGATTAAAAATTCAACTGTTTGGTAGAAAATTGATCTTTTTTAGTTGATAATCTAATTATTTAGTGGTCAATTAATTTATTTTGTTGAAAAATCGTCTCTTTGGAGTAGAAAATAAATCTTATCGGTTCAAAAATCAAATATTTCAGTTAAATATTAATAATTTTGCTTCTAAAAATTTATTGCTGGTTGAAAAATAGCTTTTTTCTTTTTTGTAGCAAATTAATTGGTCTTTTTTAATTTAAAAATTCAATTATTTAGTGAAGAATTAACGTATTTTTTTGAAAACTCTTTTTTTTTGGGATAGAAAATTAATATTTTTTTTAATTAATTTTTTTTTAAATAAACTTTGTTCGTTGTTGGTATTTTTGCACTGAAAATTTAACTATTTCATTCTTGCTTGAAAACTGATATTTTTTAGTTAAAAAATTCAACCATTTGGTAGAAAATTAATGTTTTTTAGTTGAAAATCCAATTATTTAGTAGACAATTAATTTATTTGATTGAAAAATCGTCTTTTTGGGTAGAAAAGTAATCTTCTTGTTTGAAAATTCATCATTTCGCTTCAAAAAATTCGTCACTGGTTAAAGAATAGTTTGTTTTGTTCTTATAGCAAATTAATTTTTTTTAAACTGAAAATTTAACTTTTCCATTTTTGGTTGAAATTTGTTTTTTGTTTGTTGAAATAGTTGAAATTTGATCTTTTCAGTTGAAAGTTCAGTTATTTGCTGGAGAATTCATGATTTTTTTTTACATCGTCTGTTTTGTAGAAAATTAATCTTGTTTGAAAACTAATTTATTTTGTTGGAAAATATTTTTTTTTTTTTGCTATAATATTAATCTTTTCATTTAAAAATTCATCCTATTGGTTGAAAATTTAAGTTTTCCATTTAAATATTCATCGTTTAGTTAAAAATTATTCTTTAGTTCAAAATTCGACTATTTGGTAAAAAAATAATCGTTTTTTACTTGAAAATCTAATTATTTAGTGGAGAATTAATTTATTTTGTTGAAAACCCGTCTTTTAGGGTAGAAAATTAATATTCTTGTTTGAAAATTCATCTTATTGATTCAAAATTCAAGTATTTCAGTTTTATATTTATCATTTTGCTTCTAAAAAATTCATCACTGGTTTAAAAGTAGTTTTTTTTTTGTAGCAAATTCATTTTTTTTAATTGAAAATTTAATTATTTCATTTCTGGTTGAAATTTTGTTTTGTTGTTTGTTGAAATTTTTTAAATTTGATTAAAAATTTATCTTTTTTTAATTAAAAAATTCAATTATTTGGTAAAAAAAATTTATTTATTTTATTGAAAGATCGTCTTTCTGGTAGAAAATAATCTTCGTGTTTGAAAATTTCAAGTTTTCTACCTAAATATTCATAATTTTGTTTGAAAAAATTTGTTGGTTGAAAATTAGTTTTTGTGTGGAAAATTAAAATTTTGAACTGAAAAATTAACTATTTTATTCATGGTTGAAAACTGATCTTTTTCAGTTAATAATTCAAATATTTGTTAGAAAATTGATCTTTTTTAGTTGAAAATCCAATTATTTAGTGGACAATTAATTTATTTCATTGAAAAATCTTTCTTTTTTTTGCTAATATATTAATATTTTCGTTTAAAAATTCATCTTATTGGTTGAAGATTCAAGTATTCCAGTTAAATATTTATCATTTTTCTGCTGAAAATTTAACTATTTCATTTTGGGTTGAAATTTCAAAATTAATTTGTTATTTGTTGAAATTTTATATTTTTCAGTTGAAATTTAAATTATTTATTAATTATTTATTAAATTATTTAAATTATTTGAGGAAATTGCCACCTTTTTCTCCTATTTTGGGGTTTTTTCATTGTTTTTTTTTAGTTGAAAAAGTACAATTTTATTAAAAATTACAAGTTTGACAATAAACATATAATTTTTGTTTCAAATAAAAATAATTATCTTTCAATCCAAAAAGATCAATTTTTAACCAAAGAAGATGAATTTTAAACAAAACCGTTAAATTTTCAACCAAATAGTAGAATTTGTATCGAAGAGATGAATTTTTAGCCAAAAGGTGATATTTTTTTTAGCAGATAGTTGAATTTTCCACCAAAAAAGATGATTTTTAAAGTAAAAGAGAATTTTCAATCCAAAAAGTATCAATATTCGTCAAAAAAATATGACTTTTTAACAAAATAGTTGAATTAAAATTAATTCTGAAAAAAAAATTAATACTTTTTTTGTTTTTTGTTTGTTTTTATTTTGTTTATAATAAAAAGAACTCACTTTCAATCGAAATAGATTTTTTGAATCAAAAGGTTAATTTTGAACAAAAACGGTGACTTTTTAAGAATCTCGTTCAATTTTCAATAAAATAAACTTTGAAACAATTTGTAGAATTTTGAACTAAACACCAAAAATATAATAGTAGACTTTTCAATAAGAATTATTAACTTTCAAATATAAGAGCTGAATTTTCAATAACTAAAAAAAAAAGATTTTTCTACCAAAAGATAAGTTTTCAACAAAAAAATATGAATTTTCTATAAAAGTATACATTTTCGAACAAAAACGATTACTTTTTTTTAAAAAAATGGTTGAATTATCACAAAAAGTATGTTTTTTAAGTAAAAGAGATTATTTATTAAACAAAAATACAATAATAGACTTTTCAAATAAAAAGAATTGATTTTCAACCAAAAAATATAACCAAAAATTTTCAATTAAAAAAAAAAAAAAATGAATTTTCTGCCAAACCATATAATTTTTCGTCCAAAAACGATTACTTTTTAACAAAAGACTTTAATTTTCAATAAAATAGTTCAATCTTTAACTAAAAAGTAGAATTTTGAAGCAACAATTTTTTTTTCATCGAAGATTCATAATCTTAATTGAAAATTCGTTTTTTTCTTTGTTAAAAAATTTAATTAAAAATTTGTTTTGTTGTAAACAAGTTTTTTTTTTTATCTACAAATTCAAATGTTTTGATAAAAAAGTCAACTGATTAATTGTAAATTAACTTTTTTGGTTGTTATTTCATGTTCTTGTTTTTAAAATTAAATTTTTTAATAGAGAAGTAGGCTTTTTCGATTGAAAATTCAACAAATTGGTATAAAATGAAACTGTTTTATAGAAAATTCGTTTTTGTTTTTATTGAAAATTCCTGCTCAATGAAAATTTATTTACTCCATTTTTGGTTAAAAATTCAACTTTTTTGGTTAGAAATTCAATATTTTGGTTAAAAAATTATGTTTTTTTTTTATTTAAAAATTCGTCTTTTTTCGGTAGAAAATCAATTTTAGAAAATCATTATTTTTCATTCTTTACTGAAAATTTTTTCTTGCTAGAAAACTCACTTTTTGGTAGAAATTTCATCTCTTTTTGGTTAAAAATGCAATTCCTTAGTTGAAGATTGATCTATTTTGGTTGAGGATTAAACTATTTTCTTGAAAATAAAAAAATTTCGTATAAAATTCAACTTTTTTTTTTTAGAAAATTCGTTTTTATCGTTGTTGTTTTAATTGAAAATTAATTTTTCTCAGCAGAAATTTGTCTGCTTGATTTTTTGGTTAAAAATTGAACTTTTATGGTTTAAAAATTAAGAGTATTCATCTTTTCTTTTTTGAAAAATCAACAATTTGGTAACGGATTTAAGGATGTAGTAAGAAATTGAATGGTTTTGTACAAAAAAAAAAAAAAATAGTTTTAATTTTAGAAAAAAATGTCACCTATTCACCTTTTTTTGACGACAATAGGTACTGTGGTGACTGAAATTAATTTATTTTGTTAAAAATGCAATACTTTCAGGCAAGTGGATGAGCTCATGTTGCAAAAAAAAAAAATGAATAAAATAAAATAAGGTAAGTTTCAAGTATTATGTAGGCTCAAAACGTTTATTTATTTCCAGGGCGCCATTGATGAGCCAGGTCTCGGATGTCTGAGCTGGTGGGAAAACACATGAATTCAGGATTAAAATTAGAGTCAATAAATCATTAATCACGTTTTTATTTCGCACGCATTTCACTCTGTCTCATAATTGCTCGTTCTTAAAACTAATTACTCTTCGAATCGAGTCACAATTTGTTATTTTCTTATTCTTCTTCTTCTTCTTCTTCTTTTTTTTTTACCAATAAACGAAATGTGTTCGGCAATCTTTTGTACAATATTTACAAGGACATTTTTATTTTGTACCCTCGAAACTTGCAATTGCGCGCCCGAACACGTTTTGACAACAGCAAAGTCAAAATTCCCCGTGAAATTTCGCGCCAAGTTCTGCAGCGCAGCAAAGTCTCTTTTCTGATTTATTTTATAAATTAGGTTGGTCGAAAAAAAAATTATATTTTTTACTTTATTTAATTTTCTTCTTTTAATTTGACCTCATTTTTTGTAATTTATTGAAAAAAAGTTCAATAAATCGTTTAATTTTGAAAATAATTGTAAATGCATTATATTGTTTAGGAAAAGTTTTGATAATTTTTCAGGATTTGACGAAAAATGAGGAAAACTGAAGTTTGAAGGATTTTAACAAAATACGAAATTTTAAATGATTTTTCTTTCTTTCAGTTTTTTTTAAAATGAATTCTGAGAAGAGAATAAAGAAGATTTGACAAATATTTTTTATTATTTCTTCAGATTTTGAAGCAAATGTGAAAGACTTCAAATCGAAATTTTAGAAAAAGTTTGAGTAAGTTTAAGAGATATTTAGAAGTTTTGAACCGATTCAAAAATAATTAAAAACTTGTAATTATTTCGAATAATGATAAAAATAATTTTTCTAGTTGCAGAATTCGAAAAAGAGTGTAAAAGATTTTAAATCAAAATATCTGGATTTGTTAAGATTCAAAAATTTTAATAATATATAGTAGATTAAAATTTTAATAAAATTTTAATATATATAGTAGATTTTTAAAGATTTTGAAAAAGGAGCTTTTTTAAACCCCGTAAGGTTTCAAAAAAATGAAACAATTTTCTTAAGATTTCTGAGAAAATTTAAAAAGATTTGAAATTATTTCCTAAAATTTAGAAAAAATTTAAGTAAGTTTAAGAGATATTTAGAAGGTTCGAAAAAAAAAATCAAAATTAATTTAAAACCTGAAATTATTTCGAATAGTTTAAAATAAAGTGTAGATTTTTGCAGGTTTTGAACGAAAAATATTGACGGTTTTTAAGAGTTGTGAAAGGTTTCATAAGAAAAATAGCATTTTCTTAAGCTTCTCAGGAAAATAAAAAATTATTTTTTATTTTGAAAAACTAATTTTAAGAGAATATTTAGAAATATTTTAAACATTTCCATAATTGCCAACAAAAAAATCTGGAAGATTTTAAAGTAATTTTTTTAATTTTACAGAATTTTTTGGGGTTTTAATATATTAACAAAAAATTTTCTTAAGATTGCTAGGAAAATTCAAAATGATTTCTTATTTTGCAATATGATATTTAAGATAATATTTAAAAAGATTTCAAAGGATTCTAAAATATTCCCATAATGGTAAAAAGAATCTGGAAGATTTTAAGACAATTTTTTTAATTTTGCAGGATTTTTGAAGGAAAAATATGATTTATTTTAAAACCTATTTAGAAGTTTTGAAAAAAATCCAAAATAATGTGAAATCTAAAAAGATTTTAGAAAATTTAAAACCAAATGTAGATTTTTGAAGAGTTTCAACCATTTAAAGGTTTTCAGACTGTAAGAAAATGTTCTTGAGATTCCTGGCAAAAATTAAAATTCTTTTGTCAACTTTAAAGACATATTTTAAAGAAAATGTTTAAAATACTTTAAAGCAAACAAGATTTTATGTAAAAATAAAAATTGTATGAATTCAAGAAATTAGAAAAGTTCCATGAATTCGAGAAATTCCATAATTAAAAAAAAAAATCCTCGGATTCAATGAATTCCACAAATCGAAGAAATCCCAAGAATCTAAGAAATTCCACGAATACAATAAATTGCAAGAATTCAAGAAATTAATAAAATTCCATGAATGCAAGAAATTTTATGAATTTAAGAAATTGCATGAATCCAAGAAATTCCATGATTTCAAGAAATTCAGGAAATACAATGAATTTAAGAAATTCAATAAATCCCATGAACTAAAAAAATTCTATGATATCAAGTAATTCCATGAATTAAAGAAATTCCACGCATTCAAGAAATTCTCTGAATCCCAGAAATTCCATGAAGTTAAGAAATTATAAAAATTCCATGCATTTAGGAAATTCCACGAATTATAAAAATTGCATAAATTCAAGAAATTATAAAAATTCCATGAATTCAAGAAATTCCATGATTTCAATGAATTCCATAATTTTAAAAAATTATATGAATTCAAGAAATTCCATGAATTCTAGAAATTATAAAAATACCATGAATTTAGGAAATTATAAAAATTCCATGAATTTAAGAAATTCCACGAATTATAAAAATTGCATAAATTCAAGAAATTATAAAAATTCCATGAATTCAAGAAATTCCATGATTTCAATGAATTCCATAATTTTAAAAAATTATATGAATTCCAGAAATTATAAAAATGCCATGAATTTAGAAAATTATAAAAATTCCATGAATTTAAGAAATTCCACGAATTATAAAAATTGCATAAATTCAAGAAATTATAAAAATTCCATGAATTCAAGAAATTCCATGATTTTAATGAATTCCATAATTTTAAAAAATTATATGAATTCAAGAAATTCCATGAATTCTAGAAATTATAAAAATGCCATGAATTTAGGAAATTATAAAAATTCCATGAATTTAAGAAATTCCACGAATTATAAAAATTGAATAAATTCAAGAAATTATAAAAATTCCATAAATTCAAGAAATTCCACGAATTCAAGAAATTAGAAAAATTCAATGAATTCAAGAAATTCCATGACTTTAAGGAATTCCACAATTTCCAAAAATTATCTGAATTCAAGAAATTCCCTGAACCTCAGAAATTGCATGAAGTTAAGAAATTTAATAAATTCTCTGAATTTAATAAATTCAAGAAATTCCATGACTTAAAAAAATTTCATGATTTCAAGTAATTCCATAAATTCAATACATTCCATGCATTCCAGAAATACTACGAATACAAGAAATTCCATGAATTCAAAAATGTCATGGAGTCAAGAAATTTCATGAATTTAAAGAATTTCGAGGATTTTAATATTGCGCGGAATATAGGAAGTTTAGAAGAATTCAACGAATTTGTAATTTAAGGAATTCATAGAGACATGAATTCTAGAAATTATAAAAATTCCATGATTTTAAGGAATTTCATAATTTTTAAAAATTATATGAATTTATAAAAATTCCATGAATTAAAAAAATTCAAAGATTTAGAAAAATTCCATGATTTCAAGGAATTCCATGAATTCAAGAAATTATATGAACTCAAGAAATTAGAACAATTCCTTGAATTCCAGAAATTATATGATTTCAAGAAATTCCAAAAATTAATCAAATTCCATGAATGCAAGAAATTCTAGGAATTTCAGAAATTCCATGAATTAAACAAATTCCATAATTTCAAGTAATTGCATGAATTCCAGGAATTCAATAAATTCCATGAATTTAAGGAATTCAAAGAATTCAAGAAATCCCATGCAAGGAAAAAACGATTTTTTTTTTGTTCAACACGGCCACCCTGAACAAAATGAAGAGGATGAGATCTTAAGACATGAAAAATTCTTTTTTGACCAACCTAATAGAGATGTAAGGTCTTTCGTGGTGATGACGAATGGACAGCGAAACACCGTCTAGTTTAACATTCATCAACTTCATGATTTATTAAAATTATCAACAACTTTCACCACACAAAATAATGTATCGATATTCGATATCGTTTTTTGCTAAACGCCTAAGATGATACGGTGAGAAAAACTCAGTAGGGGAATACCTTAAGATTAGAGAACACTAAGAAGATAGGAGTTTAAATTAATGGGGATCCAATGGAACCAACTTTCCAAAAGTAGACGCTCTAAAAATATTCCTTTTTGATTTTAACAATCTAAAGTGCTTTAAACAGTTTAATTGAATAGTCGCTCGCATTTAAATTAGTTTAAAGCGCTTGAAATTTAGATTTGTGAATTGAAAGATAAATTCTGGATCCCCATAGTACATATGATCGACTCTCGCATCAAATCGAGTCATTAAAGTCATATAAGTCGTGTATTGTCAGATCGACCATATACATTTTAAAACATCTACACGGAGAAAATTTAGGTATAACCGTTGCGCTAGTCGTGAGAGAGTCGCTGCACTTCGGTTTGGGGTGGCGTCCGCCTTCAGATTCGGGAAACTGGTTACCCCGAACTTACGGAGATTAGCCGCTCCGAAATGTGGTGCTATATTTTCCTAAACTGCGCAAGCGCGGAACTCTGTCGCGCGTGCAGAACGGCTCGACTATACTGTTGATCAAACGGTTCAGCTTGTTCGGGGTAATGGTTCTTCCGAATCAATAAAGCCGTTCTACTAAACAGAAGTGGCACTGTTCGCTGTGTGATTGGGGCGACAATAATAGTACGTGTTGGGTGAGCGGCTCTATCAAACTTCTCTCCGTGTAGGACTGAGGCGGTCCTCATTTTCACCGTCATCAGTTTCGGTGCGGTTAAGTGTCTTTAAATGCAGGTAAGTGTTCATTATTCCGAAATTTTATTTTCCTAAAATTCATTTTTTCAAAAAAAAATCATTAGCACGAAGTTCCATTTGGAAAATTTGGACGCATAGATTCGGATTTTTAGTTAGTTGGCATCGTTTGTAGCGCCTCTTGCAGAAAAGCGTTGAAACACAAGTTTTCCAAATTGTATTATTTATAATTATTAGCGTTCCAAATTTACACTTTTTGATTAAATCTTGAAAAATTGATAACTTTATTAGAAAAGATTAGAAATTGTATCAATTTTATTTTTAATATAAGAATAGAAATTTTCATTGAGTTAAGATTATAAGCAAATTTTGAAATTAGGAAAAGTTCAAAACGTTAAAAATGAAATGTTTTTCGAATACAACTATGAAAATTCAATCATTTAAAATTCAAAAGAATTAAAACTGTATTATTTCTAATTAAAAACGATCCAAATTGAAAATTTCAGATTGCATTTTTTTAATGGACAATTTTATTAGAAAGGAGTTGAAATTGTATCATTTCTAATTCAAATCGTTTGAAATTTAACAATCATATTTTGAATTGAAGAATCTGAAGATTATCCTTTTAGTTATAAATTTTATTACATAGTTAAAACTTAATAATTTTCTTAAAAATATATCCATTTCGGTTGCAAATTGTTTACTATTCTTATTTTGGCGATAGAAAGTGAACTGAAATCTTCTTTGGATGAAAATTTAACGATTTTTTAAAGGGTTTTTTTTTTTTTTTTAAATCATCTGTTTAAGGATAAATTTCGATCTTTCTTGATTGACAATGTCAATGTAATTTGACAATGTAATTTTGATTTTGTTTTTATTTAATTAAAAATTTATCTGCTTCAAGTCAAATGTCATATTTTTGGATAAAAATGCAACTATTTGATAAAAAATGCAACTCTTGTTAAAAATTCATACTTCATAGTTGAAAAAGTTGGTCTTTTTGGATTGTGAATTCATTTTTTTTGTAAAAACATATTTTTTTGTTAATAAATTCAATTTTTGATCTTGCAGAGTCAACTAGAATCTTTTTTGGATGAAAACTTAGCTTTTTTTGTAATTAAAAATTCTTCTGCTTTAAAAGAATTTTCATCTTTTTTTTTAATGAAAATTTAAAAATTCATATTTTGATCGAGGAAACTCGAAGAAATTTCTTTCTTTTTGAAATTTCTTTTTTTTTGAAATGAAAATGAAACTTTTTGCTCGAGTATTCCTCTCTTATTTCTTCTTATTTCTATCTTATTTCTTTTGTTGAAAATATAACTGTGTAGTTGAAAATACTTTTTTTTTGGTTTAAAATTAATTTTTTAACAGAAAATGTACTTTTTCCATTTTTTAAGATTGATCTTTTTTAATTAAAATTTGCATTTATTGGTAAAAAAATAATTTTGTAGTTTGAAATTTCATTTTATTTGGGTAAACATGCATCAGTTTCGTGGAAAATTAATTTTTTGTTGAAAAGTCATGTTTTATTTTTGGCTTGAAGGTTCAATAATTTCGATAAATTTTAAATTATTTTTTTGAGTGAAAAAATGTATTTGTTAAAATTCGCCTTTTTGGTTTCAAAATTCTTTTAGTTTGTTGTATTAATTTCATTCTTTTTTTATTAAAATATAAGCTATGACACTTATTCGTTGGGAATTTGTCTTTATAGGTTGAATATTCAACTATTATGTTGAAAATTTAATTATTTTGCTGAAAATTCAAGGATTTCGTTAAAAAGCCTTCTTTTATAGTAGAAACGACACTTTTTTGTTTGAAATAAATTAATAAATTTTTAATTTGTACATGAAATACTGTTTCATTCGATTTATAAAATATTTGATGTTTAAAGAATTACCAGATTAAAATGCTTTTTTGTGATCATTATTTAATCTATTTGTGCTAAAGACAAAGAAAAAGATTTTTGCACAAAAACTACCTAAAATCTTTGGGAAACAATTTATGACTGTGAAATATTATTAATCTACCCGAAATATTTGCGAAATATTTTTAATAGTTTATAAATATTTTTAAATATGTTTGAAATTATTTAAACTTTGAAATATTAGGGAAATAATTGAAATCTTTATAAAATATTTTAAAAAATGTAATTGTTGAAATCTTTTATATCTATCAAAAATCTTCGCAAAATCTCTCAAACGTTCGTGATAGATTTCGGGAATTATTATAATTTTTGTGAAATCTTTGGTAATATTTCAAAGGTTTTGTAAATATTTGATAATATTTTTAAAATAATCGAAATCTTTAGAAAATCATTGAACTCCTTGTAAAATCTTTTAAATCTATCCGAAACCTTTAGGAAATATATGAAATTTTTGGAAAATCATGATCTTTATAAACTATTAAAAATATTTTTGAAATATTTGGTATATTTTTTAAATTGTTAAAATATTTTGAGAAATCACTGAAGTCTTTGTAAAATCTTTTCAAGCTATCCGAATTTTTTGCAAAACATTTAAAATCTTTCAAAAATCATTGACATTTTTGTAAAATATTAAAAATGTTTTATAAAATATTTGATAATATTTGTGAAACTGTTTTAAATTTTGCGCAATATTTGAAATCTTCGAAATATTTCTGAAACATTTTCGAAATCTTCGAAAAATCATTTATGCCTTTGTGGAATTTTTTAATCTATCCAAAATCTCTGTGAAATCTTTGCGGAATATTTGAAATCTTTTCGAAATATTCTAAATCTTTGGGAGATCATTGAGTTTTTTCTAAAATCTGGAAATCTTTTAAATCTTTTTGAAACATTTGTGAAATTATTTAAATCTTTGTGAAATCTTTCCGAAATATCTTAAATATTTTTGGAACGTTTGGTTATATTTGTAGAAATGATTAAAATCTTTTGAAAATCATTTAAGTCTTGGTGGAATCTTCTATATCTATCAAAAATCTTTGCGAAACCTTTCAAATCTTCGTAATATCTTTGGAAAATTATTGAAATCTCTTAAATATATCCGCAATCTTTATGAAATATTTGAAATATTTGGGAAATAATTGAAATCTTTAAAAAAATTTAATTGTTGAAACCTTAAAAAAATCATTAAAATGTTTGAAATTTTCATATCTATCAAAAATCTTTGCGAAAACTTTTAAATCGTCGCGATATCCTTGCGAAATTATTGCAATTTTTGTGAAATCTTCGGAAATATTTCAAATGTTTTATAAATATTTGATCCTATTTTTAAAATAATGGAAATCTTTAGAAAATCATTGAACTCTTTGTAAAATCTTCTAAATCTATCCACAATCTTTAGAAAATATTTGAAATCTTCGCGAAATTTAGAAAATTTGTGGAAAATCATGATCTTTATAAATTATTTAAAATATTTTTAAAATATTTTTTAAATTGTTGAAATCTTTGAGAAATCTTTTCAAATTATCCGAATTTTTTGCAAAACACTTGAAATCTTTTGAAAATCATTGACATTTTTGTAAAATATTAAAAATATTTGATAATATTTCTGAAATTGTTTTAATCTTTGCGAAATATTTCTGAAAATTTTTCGAAATTATTGAAATCTTTCGGAAATCATTGAAGTATTTCTGAAATCTTTTCAAACTGTCCGAATTTTTTGCAAAATATTTGAAATCTTTTGAAAATCATTTAAATCTTTGGGAAATCTGTCTAAAATTCTTGAAAACATTTTTGAGGAAACCTTTGAAATTTTGGAAATATTTAATAATATTTGGAAAATCATTGAAATCTCATTATTTAATCATATTAAATGAGTTTTCGCGAAAATGAAATTTCGGACAAGTGAATACCTACTTAAGCACATGCCTGTGTGCAAACTCGATACAGAAGAATATATACCATTTAAATTTGTACAAATATATGAAACGTAGAGGAAAAAAAATGTATTTTTAGACTCACTTGCTATATCTACAATCGCAGGGATGTTTCAAAAGGACAGTAAGAGCAAGGACCGCTCCAGGAATTATAATTAACATGCTTTGGAATGTTTTTTTCCTCGGTATTGTGTCCCTAGATTGCCCTTTAAAATAATACCTTCATGATTAAGGAATCTCTCTCTTGGATTCACTGATTTTCATGAATTCTTGGAATTTCATCTATTGAAGAAATTCCAAGGACCTAGAAATAATGCAAGGAATAGAGGGAGTTTAGTATAATCCAGAGGAATTTATATATTTCAGGGAATTTACGTAATTCAGGTGAATTCCATGAATTCAAGAAATTTTATAAACTCAAGAAAGTCCATCAAGAAATTCCGTGAATTAAGGCAATTCTATAAATTCAAGAAATTCCATGAATTGAAGAAATTTCATGAACTCAACAAATTCCATCAGTTCAAGGAATTCAAACCCACAAAATTCCGTGAATTCAAGAAATTCTATGAGCTCAAGAAAGTCCATAAATTCAAGGAATTCAAAGCCATGAAATTCCAGGTAATTCGGAGGAATTCTACTAACTCAATAAATTCCACTGATTCAAGAAATTAAAGGAATTTCAAAGACTTCAGAGAATCCCAAGGATTTCAAAATAATGCAAGGAATCTACGGAGTCCGGACGAATTCAAGGAATTCAGAGAGTTGAGAAGAATTCCAAAATATAGCAAAGAATTCAGAGAGTTTAGAACAGTTTAAGGACTTCCACTAACTCAAGAAATTTTCTGAACTCAACAAATTCCATCAATTCAAGGAACTCAAAACCATGAAATTCCATCAATTCAATGAAATCCATGAATTCAAGAAATTCTATGAACTCAACTAAGTCCATCAATTCGAGGAATTCAATATCACGAAATTCCACCAAGTCAAAGAATTCCATGAATTCAAGAAATTTCACGAACTCAACAAATTCCATCAATTCAAGGCATTCAAAACCATGAAATTCCATCCAATTCAAGAAATTCCATGAATTCAAAAAATTTCATGAACTCGACAAATCCCATCAATTGAAGGAATTAAAAACTGTGAAATTCCGTCAATTCAATGAACTCCATGAATTCAAGAAATTCTACGAACTCATGGAATTCCATCAATTCAAGGCATTCAAAACCATGAAGTTCCACCAATTCAAGGAATTCCATGAATTTAAGAGATTCCTTGAATTCAAGAATTTCCATGAACTCAAGAAATCCCTTTAATTCAAGGAATTCAAAACCATGAAAATTCATCAATTCAATGAATTCAAGAAATTCTATGAGTTCGAGAATTTCCATGAGTTCAAGAAATTCCATGAATTCAAACAATTCCATGAACTCCCGAAATTTCTTTAATTCAAGGAATTCTAGACCATGAAATTCCATCAATTCAATGAATTCAAGAAAGTCCGTGAATTCAAGAAATTCTATGACCTCAAGAAAGTCCATCAATTTAAGGAATTCAAAACCATGAAATTCCAGGTAATTCAGATAAATTATACTAACTCAATGAATTCCAATGATTCAAAAAATCAAAGGAATTTCAAAGACTTCAGAGTCCCAAGGATTTCAAAATAACTCAAGGAATCTAGGGAGGGAATTCCATGAATTGAGGTAGAATTCAAGGAGTTTAGAAAATTTCAAGGAATTCAAGGCAATGAGATAATTCAGAGGAAAACAGGGGAATTCAGAGTGTTCAGAACAATTGAGGGAATTTCAAGGACTTAAAAATAATGCAAGAAATTCAGGGATTTTAGAAGAATTCAAGTAATTCCACTTATTCAAGAAATTCCATGAATTTATAGTTCAAGGAATTCCAAGGTTTTCACAATAATGCAAGGTATGCAGGAAGTTTACAAAAATTAATTTAATTCAGATAATTCAAAGGAATTCAGGGAATTTAAATGAATACAATGATTTCGTAGAATTTCAAGGACCTTAAAATTAAAAAAATAATTTATAGAAATTCAGGAAGTTTAGAAGAGTTAAAGAATTTAAAAAAAATAGAGGAATTATAAGGTCTTTAAAATAATGCAGAAACTTAGATGATTTCTGGAAGTTTCCAGGAATTCAAGGAATTTCAAGGGCCTCAAAATAATGCAAGAAATGCAGAAGAATTTTAAAAAAATCATGGAGTTTCGAAAAATGCAATGAATTCAGGTAATCTACGGAATTCAAAAAATTCAAAGAAATTCAAGAGATTCAATTAATGCAGGGAATTAAAAGGAATTCACAGAATTCTGATCATTAAAAGTAGTTCAGGGAGTTCAAAGAAATGCAATGAATTCATAAATTCAAAAATAATTAAAAGAAGTTCCGGAAATTCAAATGAATTCAGGGAATTTCAAGGGTCTCAAAATAATGCAAGGAGTTCAGAAGCATTAAAAAGAATTAATGGAGTTTCGAAAAATTCAGTGATATATAATCCACGAAATTCAAGAAATTCGAAGGGATTCAGGAAATTCAATGAATTCAGAAAATTAAAAGTCATTCAGGGCATTTAAAGTAATTGAAAGTAGTTCAGAAAATTCAAGTAATTCAAAGGAATTAAGGAAATTCAAAGTAATTCAGGGAATTCAAAGAAATTCAATGAATTCAGAAATCTAGAAGTAATTCAGGAAATTTCAAGGAATGTAGGGAATGAAAAGAAATTCAAAGAAATTTAAGGAATTCAATGAAATTCAATTAATTCAGAAAATTAAAAGTAATTCAACGAGTTCAAAGGAATTTAATGAATTCATAAATTCAATAATAATTCAAAGAATTTCGGACAATTCAAAGGAATTCATGGAATTTCAAGGGCCTCAAAGTAATGCAAGGAATTCAGAATAATTTAAAAGAATTAATGAAGTTTCGAAAAATTCAATGAATTCAAATAATCCACGGAATTCAAGAAATTCAGTGAATTCAAAGAAATTGAAAGGAATTCAGGGAATTTAATGAATTCAGAAAATTAAAAGCCATTTCAGGGAATTTTAAGTTATTCAAAGTAATTCAGAAAATTCAAAGAAATTTAGGTAATTCAAAAGAATTTAAGAAATTCAATGAATTCCGAAACTTAAAAGTAATTCAGGGAATTAAAAAAAATGCAGGGAATTCCAAGAAATTCAGAGAAAAATTAAAGGAATTCAGAGAATTCAAAGAATTTCTGGGAGTTCAAAGTAATTCAGAAAATTCAAAGAAATTCAGGAAATTCAAAGGCATTTAGGGAATTCAATGAATTCCGAAAGTTAAAAGTAATTCAAACAAATTCAAGAAATGCAGTGGAATTCAATGAATTCAAAGGAACCCAATGAATTCAGGAAATTAAAAGTAATTCAAGAACTTCAGGGAATTAAAATAAATCACAGGAATTCAAGAAATTCAAGAAAATTAAAAGGATTCAAAAGAGAGATTCTTTTAACATGAATGTACTGAAAAACAAACTATTCAGTATTCGGCACGTTACCACTTGAATAATGAGGTACCATTTTAGGAATATTTAAGTTGACTCAACAGAATTTAATAGAATTTGAGATAAGTAATGCAGGGTTAAATGTCAAAGTACAGAAATCTGAACCGACAATTAATAGTGAAACAATACCCAAGAAATGATAATTAAATAAAAATAGATAAACAACTAAAAAGAAAAAACAATCATTAAACATTTATCACAGTTCTAACTAGTGGTTTCTCTCATGCCCACTGTGTAATAAAAGATTAAGTAATCGAGATTTACCTCTGATTAATTAATCGGTCAATCGGTTATTTAAATATTTGATTTAGGAGTATGTATAATAAGTTGACTCGGGAAACAATAAACTCTATCTGAAAATTGAAAATTCAAAGAAAAAGGCACGATAAAATGGCGTGTGAAAAAGAACTATTGACTATCTTTGAAACCGTGTTATTTTATAATAATAATAATAATAAATTTATACTGTCAAAAGCTAGACTCTGCCTTCTAATGAATATTTGGTTTCGGTTGAATTTTCGTGAGGACGTTATCCTCAATCGCGGCACGGCAAGTCGTTTAATTCCCTAATTGCTATGTGGTAAAATTGTCTCGAAGCTTGGATGCTCTTGTACTTTTTATACTGTTCCTGACTAGATGAGTCGAGTCATGTCTTGTTAATTCTCTTTTCAGAAGAGAAATTAAATGACCCACCCTTGACTTGAGAGAAACGCAGTCTCGAAGTTATTCTCGGTTCGAGTCCAGCTCACTCGATTATCAGACAACGCGGTAAGTGTTCTCGTAAATAGTCGAAGAGTTCCCTTGATGTGCCTGGACAGTTGGTTAGCTCTAATTCGTGGAGATGCCTCAGCTGAATTAGACTCGAGAGACCACTACTGGTTAGCAATGGACAACCTGAAAAATAACCGTCATTTTGTCATGACTCAGATAAAAATCTGAGAGGCACGTTGCCCTCACTGTGTGCGAGACACGTTACCTTCACCATACGCGAGGCACGTTGCCCTCACGCTGTACGCGGCACGTTACCCTCGCGGTGTTCGTGGCACGCCGTGCTCACAGGATGCAATGCATGTGAGTCGCATCTTGTGAAAGGCACGTGCGTCGCATATTGTGATAGGCACAATTTTTAATATAATAATAATAATAATAATAAAATTGCCAGGTATCGCAAATGTGCAACATGAAGCTATGAAATAAATGATAAATTGAGTAATTATATTCAAAAATAGAAAAGCAATTATTTTATAGTTGAATTTGAAAAAGACATGTTATTTTATATTTAAATCTAATTAATCATTGCACTTGCTGTGAAGTTGTATCAACTGTTTTGCTTTCTGACTGAGGAAGCATTAAATAAAAATTAATATTAATTTGTCATTAAAATTTGGAAATATCTAAACCAATCCGAAAAAAGTTTTTAGTTTCGTTCGATGTTCGAAATCTCTTAAAAATTAATCCTACTCAATGCTATTCAATCCGAACACAAATTTTCAATCCGAATGAATCCGAGCTTGGATTGACCTAAACCGATTTTCAATCCGAATGAATCCAATTCAAGACGAACTCGGATTTATTCGGATTAAAAATACAGTATATATGTATCAATCTGAGTTCGGATTTATTCGGATTGATATTTTTTTTGATTGGTTTATATTAGAAGTTCAGATTGAACTGTATTGAGTCGGGTTAATTTTTAATTTCAGAATTATTCAGAATGAATTCGTATCCGAAATTCTCGCCAGGGCAGTCACTGACCTTTTTCATTATGTTTAAGGCTTTTTTTCCAAATGGAAAGATCTTTAAATGCGGGGCTTGGATCGTGCGACTTTTTCGCATTTTTTCCGAAAATTTTCTGCTTTGATAAAACCTAGTAAGAAAATTAAACTATTTTTTATTGAAGGTTCATTGTCTTTGGTGAAAGCTTCAAATATTTGATTTAAAAAAATTGCGGTACAAAATGTAACTGTTATGTTGAACTTTCACCTTTTGGGGTAGCAAATTCATACTTTTGAACTGAAAATTCCCCCTTTTATGGGAGAAGAGTAATTTTTTAAAATATTTGTCTCTCTAGGTTGAAAATAATTTTCTGATAATAAAAATTCCACTGTTTGGTGAAAAATGCATCTATATTGTCTTGAAAATTCAACTATTTGCTTGAAAAAACCTGCATTTTGTTAAAAAAATTTTTTTGTTATAATATTTACCTTCTTGGTGATTAATTCATCTTTTGGGTCGAAAATTAATTTCTTTAATTGAAAATAAGTTGTTTTTTTCACTGGAAATTCAACAATTTGGTTAAACTCTCATTTGTTGATTGAAGATTCATGATTTCAGTTAAAAATTCATTTCTTATACTCAAAATGTAATTATTTTGTTGAAAAATTTGTGTTTTTATTGAAACTTAATATTTTAAGCTGAAAATTTAGCTCTTCCATTGTTGGGTGAAAACTGATATTTTTTCGTTCAAGTTTAAGATCTTGATTGAAAGTTTCATTATTTTGTTAAAAATCCATTATTTAATTTGATTTGTTGTTGTCTTTTTTAGATCAAATTCATATGTTTAAAATTTTTTTTTTTTTTTAGAAAATTAAGATTCTTGCTTAAAAATTCATCTTTTTGGTTCAAAGCTGAACTACTTTGATAAAAAAAAATGTTTGTTGAAAATTTATTTTTTAACTGGCTGAAAATTCATGCAGTTGGATCAAAATGAGTATTTTTTTAGTATAGAACTAATCTCCTTGGTCAAAAATTGCTTTTTTTGGTTAAAAATTAATCTAGTTTTTTGAAAATAAATCAATGTTTTTAAAAAGTATCCTTTTTTTTAAAGTCAATTATTTTGTTGAAAATGTTATAATAGAATACAAATAGATTACAAATAATTGGTTGAAAGTTCATCTCTGAAAATGTAATTTTTTTTAATTCGTGTTTTTTGTTAAAAATTTCTTGGTTAAAAATGCATATTTTCTTAGATGAAAATTCTTTTTATGTTATTCAAAATTCACCATTTTAGTTGAAAATTCATCTCTTTAGTTTAAAATGAATATTTTGTTAAAAATTCATCTTTTTAAGTAGAAAACTAATCCTCTTTATTAAAAAATCATGTTTTTGGTTGAAATTTTTGTTAGTTTGTTGTTAAAAATGTACCATTTTAGTTGAAAAATCATTCTTTGGTAGAAAATGGGACTGTTTTATTGAAAATTTGTATTTGTCACTATTTTGTTGAAAATTTGTATTCTTAAAAAAAACTAATCTCCTTCATTAATATATTTTTTAATATTTATGTATTTTGTTGAAAGTAAATCAATCTTGTTATAAGGTATCCTTTTCTTAAAGGAAACTATTTTGTTGAAAATTCATCTCTGCTTGAAAATGTAACTTTTTTTTAATTTGTGTTTTTTGTTAAAAATTCATATTTTTCAGTAGAAAACTGATCTTCTTTGTCAAAAATGCATGTTTTTGATTGAAAATTAATTCATTTTGTTGAAAATAAATCAATTTTGTTATAAAGTATCCTTTTTTAAAGTCAACTATTTTTCTAAAAATTCAATTAATTTATTGAAACTTCATCTTTGCTTGAAAATGTAACTTTTTTTTATTTAGTTTTTTTTTGTTAAAAATTCATTTTTTTAGCAGAAATTAATCTTCTTTGTTAAAAATTCATTTTTTGTTGTCAAAAATACACCATATTAGTTTTAAAATTCATCTCTTTAGTTTAAAACAAATATTTTGTTAAAAATTCATCTTTTTCAATAGAAAAATAATCTTCTTGGTTGAAGAATCATGTTTTTGGTTTGCAACTTTTTTTTTAATTTATGATTTTAGTTGAAAATTCATCTCTTCGGTTGAAAATGGGACTGTTTTGTTAAAAATTCGTATTGTTTAGAATAAAACTAATCGTCTTTGTTAAAAATTCATGTTTTTTATTGAAAATTAATTCATTTTGTTCAAAATTAATAAAATTTGTTATAAAGTATTCTTTTTTAAAGTCAACTATTTTGCTAAAAATTCCACTAATTTATGGGAAATTAATTTCTACTTGAAAACGTAACTTTTTTTTATTTTGTGTTTTTTGTTAAAAATTCATCTTTTTAGAAGAAATTAATCTCCTTGGTTAAAAATTCATTTTTTTATGATTAAAAATACACCATATTAGTTTTAAAATTCATCTCTTTAGTTTCAAACGAATATTTTGTTAAAAATTCATCTTTTTCAATAGAACAATAATCTTCTTGGTTGAAGAATCATGTTTTTGGTTTGCAACCTTTTTTTTAATTTATGATTTTAGTTGAAAATTCATCTCTTCGGTTGAAAATGGGACTGTTTTGTTAAAAATTCGTATTGTTTAGAATAAAACTAATCGTCTTTGTTAAAAATTCATGTTTTTTATTGAAAATTAATTCATTTTGTTAAAAATTAATAAAATTTGTTATAAAGTATTCTTTTTTAAAGTCAACTATTTTGCTAAAAATTCCACTAATTTATGGGAAATTAATTTCTGCTTGAAAACGTAACTTTCTTTTATTTTGTGTTTTTTGTTAAAAATTCATCTTCTTAGAAGAAATTAATCTCCTTGGTTAAAACTTCATTTTTTTTATGATTAAAAATACACCATATTAGTTTTAAAATTCATCTCTTTAGTTTCAAACGAATATTTTGTTAAAAATTCATCTTTTTCAATAGAAAAATAATCTTCTTGGTTGAAGAATCATGTTTTTGGTTGCATTTTTTTTTAATTTACAATTTTAGTTAAAAATTCATCTCTTAGGTTGAAAATGGAACTGTTTTGTTAAAAATTCGTAATTTGTAGAATAAAACTAATCGTTTTTGTTAAAAATTCATGTTTTTTATTGAAAATTAATTCATTTTGTTCAAAATAAATCAATTTTGTTATAAAGTATCCGTTTTTAAAGTCAACTATTTTGCTAAAAATTCAACTAATTTATTGAAA
>NC_046659.1:105124300-105136509 GCF_010883055.1 Belonocnema kinseyi
AAAAATTCATCTTTTCAACAGAAATAAATCTTCTTGGTTAAAAATCCGTTTTTTGTTGTTTAAAATACACCATATTAGTTTTAAAATTCATCTCTTTAGTTTAAAACGAATATTTTCTTAAAAATTCATCTTTCTCAGTAGAAAAATAATCTTCTTGGTTGAACAATCATGTTTTTGGTTGCAACTTTTTTTTTAATAAACCATTTTAGTTGAAAATTCATCTCTGGTTGAAAATGGGACTGTTTTGTTAAAAATTCGTATTTTTTAGAATAAAACTAATCACCTTTGTTTAAAAATTCATGTTTTTAATTTAGTTTGTTGATAAAAAATCACCGTAGTTATAAGGTAACCTTTTTGAAAAGTAATTATTTTGTGTATTTTGTTGAAAATTAATCAATTTTGTTAAAAAGTATCCTTTTTTAAAGTCAACTATTTTGTTGAAAATCTAACTAATTTATTGAAAATTCATCTCTGCTTGAAAATGTAACTCTTTCAGTTTGTGTTTTTTGTTAAAAATTCGTCTTGCTTAAAAATTTATTTTGTTGAAAATTTCTTTTTTTTTTTGTGAAATTTTTATATTTTATATTTATTCGAAAGATTTTAGGCCATAGAAATGACTCATTTTTGAAAAAAAGAAACTCACCAGCCACCGACAAAACTTGAAGAGATCGCATTCCACACAAATGCTGAAGTCCAAAATCTCTGAGTTGTGAACACCACCTCAGAAACAAAGCGCTCAACGAACCCATTGTCGAAATATATCCCACGCCAATATCCGTAATGTGAACACACCTAAAAACAAAAAACAAAAACGTCAACAAAAACAGAGAAACTAAAATAAAAATGACACTGCTGCTCATTATTCTCAAATTACACAAATATTTTCAAGGAAAATTCTAAGAAAAGCTCTTCATATAATTCCAGAATAATTACCTCACTTCAAGAAAATTTCACAAAGTAAAATTATCTGCAATAAGTTTGAGAAACTATGCCAGAAAACAATTCATGAGATTTAATAATCGTTAACATAAGTCTTCACCCACTGGAAATTATTTTTGTTCAAGGTTTTTTTTTGCAAAAGAGAGTACAGGAAATAAAATTTTAACAATGTCGTTTGGATTTATTTATTTTTTGACGGAAGAAATTAATTACTATACGTTCTTTCATTTTAATTGCATAATTATTAAATATTACAAAAGTACGTGCTTCAATTTGAAGTAATATAAAATATAATTTAAAATATCTCTGTTAATGAAGATAAATAAAAATGAATGTTAAAATGGCGACATTGGCTTTCGTGCATTTTTTAAAGTTTAATTTTAATTTTTGACATTCTGAAATTCTTAATTTTTATCGCATCGTCAATTTACCAGCTTGTTTAATTTTGAACGTCTACAGGTTAAAATCATAAAATTTTAGAAACCTCTCGGAAAGGGACGACTGAAAAATCCCGAAAAATAAAATTCCCAAATAGTAAAATTGCCGAAAAATAAAAATACCGAATTGGGAAATTCCCAAGTATTAAAATTTGCTAATAATAAGCTTGCAGAAATATAAAAATACCGAATTGGAATATTCCCGAATAATAAAATTCCCGGCAAATAATAATATTACCGAATTGGAAAATTCCCAAAATTAAACAATTAAAATATTTTTGTAACTAAGTTTTATTGATTACAAATTCAATAAACAAAATATTATTTTTACAAATTATTTTTAATGTTCGATTTCGGAAATTTTTAAATTCAGAAATTTTCAAATTCGGATATTTTATAACTCGCCAATATTTGTCGGGAATTTTATTATTCGGAAATTTTCCAATTCGGTATTTTTATTTTTCGGCAATTTTATTATTCGGGAATTTTACAGTGTCGGGAATTTTATTTTTCGGGATTTTTCAGTCGTCCCCTTGGAAATAGGTCGTTCTTGAATATTTGCAATTGAAAATCTTTCAATTTTTAATATATAATTTAAAATGTGGTAGTTTTGAATGCTTCTTTTAAATACTAAACATGGAAAATATAAAAAATTTAAGTTTTTAATTTTAAGCCTTTCAAATTCAAGAAATATCGAATTTAAATAATGCAAATTGCAAAATTTTTCATTGTAAAACTAAAAATTTTCATAATTTTGTTTAAATATTCTAAATTAAATAAATTTTTTATGCAAAAATTATCAACATTAAATAATTTTCATTAATAAAACTAAAATATTTTTTAATTTTAAAATTTATGATTCGCATAATTTGTATTTTAGATTGTAAAATTGAAAAATCCTTCAATTTGAACGATTGCCAATTCAAAATGCTACAGTTTTGAAGCTTTAAAATTCAAAACAATTAAATTTTACGATTTTCAATGTGAAATTCTTCTATTGTGAAGATTTATAATAAAAAATGCTTTAATTATAAAATTTAAAAACACAACATAATTTTTAATTGTGAATTAATTTTTTTTAACTCTTCAATTATAAGGATTTCCAATTCAAAGTTTTACATTAAAAAAATGTTTTATTTCAAAGATGTGTAAATACGAAGTCTTCAATTTGGATGATTTTGAAGATTACATCTTCCAAACTGAAATTTTTTAAAATGTAAATCATCGAAATTACAGAATTGTCCATTGTAAACTGGTATAATTTTTAATTTTTAAATAAAAAAGGTTAAAACTCTTTAATTTAATAGATTGAAAATGTAATATTCTGCAATAGAGAAGATTTACAACTAAAAATTCTTAAATTTTCATGATTTGCAATTTAAAAATCTTCAATTTTGAAGATTTACAATTGAAAACTGTTCAATTGTAAAGATGTACAGATAAAAACAAAATTAATAAAATTACAGAATTTTTATTTTAAAATTGAAACTTACATAATTTTTAACTGCAATTAAAAAAATTAAAACTTCTTAATTTAAAAAATCTAAAGTTTAAAGTTCTATAATTTCTAAAATTTACTAAACTAAATTAGAAGATGTACAAATAAAAATTCTTCAATTGTGATAATTGAGATGATTTTGATGATTCTGAATATCAAAAATAAGAAGTTTTCAATTCTAAACCTACTAAATTGATGAATATTTAAAATGTAAATTATCAAAATTGCAACAATTTTTTAAATTATAACTTAAAGATTGCAGAATTTTAATGGTAAATTTTTTAATTGCGATAATTTTAAAGATCAGAAATCCAAAGTTTTCAATTCTTAATCTTCTAAATTGATGAATTTTTTTGGAATTTTTAAATATAAATGGTCCAAATTACAGAATATTTTAATCATAAATTTCGGTCAGAATCTTCAAAAATTTACATTTTGCACAAAATTCGAATTTTCCCTAAAATTGTTTAAAAAGTTGCAAAAATAAAAGAATTGTTCCAAAATCTTCCAGATTATTTTTTTGACAATTTTAGACATCTTTGAAAATTAATTTTCCAATGTAGAATATCACTTTAAAATTTCCCATGAATTTTAATACATTTTTTTTAATTGAAACACTTTAAAATACTTAAGAAGTTTAAAATTTTATTTTAAAATCATTAAAATTCTAAATTAATTTTTTTTTAATCTGTTTAAATTTCAAATTAATTTTTCAAGTATTTTAAAACGGATTTATATCTTTCGAAATGATTCGAATGTTTGAAAGATCACTTAAAATTTTTTGAAATTGTTCAAAAATCTTCTAGATTTTTTTGCGAATTTTTTGAAATTTTCTGAAATATTTCGAAATCTTTTTAAATTTTCTTTTAAAATTACATGTTCAATGCAAAAAGTCATTAAAAAATCGAAATTAGCCGTTTTTTAATTTTGTTGAAATTTTTAAATAATAAAAAAAAATGTTCGAAAACTTTTATTACCTTAAAATGATTCGAATATTTGAAAACCCGATCAAAATTTTAAAAAATTGTCTAAAAATCTTCCAGTTTTTTTCGTGACACTTTTAGAAATGTTTTGAAATAATTTTCTATCTTTTTAAATTTTATTTCAAAATTAATTTTCTAATACAAAAAGCCATTTAAAACTTTCTCTGGAATCGTAAGAAAATTTGTTTACCCTCTTGAAATCATTTTTGTTTAAAATTTTTTGAACTATTTTCAAGTGTAAAATTGTTATTGAATATTTTCAAAATCTTATAAATTTTTTGCAAAATTTTAAGAAATTGTTTGAAATGTTTTCAAACCTCTTTCAATTTTATCTTAAAATCATTTTTTAAAATTAAAATTCATTTTTAATTTATCCACGAATTTCAAGTAAATTTGTTTATTCTTTCGAAACCTTTCACGATTCTTACAAAGTTGTTATTCAATATATTATAAAAACCTAAATTTCGTTTTAATTTTTCTTTAATTTTCTTAAATTAATATTTTTTTCTGAATCTTTTTAAAACTTCTAAATATCTTTTGAAATGATTCGAATTTTTGCTAATATTTTTTATTCTGCAAAAATAGAATAATTGCCCTAAAATGTTCCAGATTCTTTTTGACAACTTTGGAAATTAATTTTTGAAAATAGAAAATCATTTTTATTATTGAGAACATTTTTTTTAAATCTTCTAAATTCTAAAGAAATATTTTGCAATTTTCCCAGGAAAATTTTAGGAGAAATCATTTGCAATGTTTTACATTATGTTTCAATTTTTTCATCAAATTGATTCTTAATAACAAAAAATCATTTGAATTTTCCCCAGGAATCTTAAGTAAAGTTTTTTTCTCTTGCAACATTTAAAAATTTTTTTAAATAATTTTTTTTAATCTTAAAAAAATCGACATTTTGTTTCAAATTTTTTGGAATTCTCTCAAGTTTATAATTATTTTAGAATCTTTTTAATTTGAATAATAATGGAACTTGTTTGCCTGATTCCTGAATTATTATCTCGTCGATTTAGACAATGAAGAGTTCCAAATATTTCACACGCGTTGCACGAGCAAACTGAAAAGTTAATTGAATTGAATTAAATTTAATGCGTTTAGTATCGTGGCAACGAGTCAATTGGGTTGGACGAATTGCCACTCCACAGAAACCACATTGCATTCTCACATTTCACAGCAGCTAAAATTTGAGCGTTGTGCAACACGGCCTTAAATAGAAATACTTGGCAATATTTTTTACGCCTGAATCTAACTCGCAATATGAGGAAATAATAATTATTCCAGAGGAGAAGAATGACAGAGTCACAAAGTTAAAAACTGCAGAATTCAGCAATTAATTTGAATTCTTCTGGATTTTTTTTAGTCCATCTATGAATTCAGGGTAGCTGATAAAAAATCATTTAAAAAATGTCCTGACTTTCCTGATTTTTTCATTAATAATTTTCCTTTTTCTGTGATTATTAATATTTAAGGACCAAAATTCTATTCTTGTAATATTTATTTTCTACAGAATTATTTAATTAATTTTATGTTTTATTACTTTATTTATTATTTATTTAATCATTACAAAATCTTTTATAACTATAATAAATTAGTTCTAATTTTTAATTTATTTATATAAGAATTTTTTATATTTAGTAATGAATTTAGTAATAATTTATAAAATTTTAATTTATTCTCTTTAATTCATTAATATTATTCTAACCCAAAAAATTACTTAAAGTGACTAATGTTCTTTTGAATTTAAAATAATTCAAAAGAATTGAAATTAATCAAAATTAAATAATAATAATAATAAAATAATAATAATCCAAGGTGAATTAAACAAAAAATTAAAGTGCAAACAATATTTTAAATCCTCTTCAAAAATAAAAAATAAAATCCCGCGAAATTCTATGAAATCTTGAAATCCTGGAACATGTATTAAAATACCTTGAGTGATTTTAAAATTCAGAAAATTTAAAAATTTTAGGAAATTCTATACAACATGAAAATTTGTTTACACTTTTTTTCGACCTTTTTTTTTATTTTAATTATTAAGATTAAAAAAAAATGTTTTCCTTGGAACTTAAGAAAAACCCTTAAATTTTGTATATCCTTTAAAATATTTTGAAATTCCTTGACATTAAATTAATTTCTAATCTTTAAATATCCTAAAATATTTATAAAATTTCTAAGGCTCCTAATACCTCCGTGGAATAATTTAAAATACTTTAAATAAAATAATATTAAATAAAATAATTAATTAACTGGAATCTTTTAACATACTCTACAATATTTAAAAAAATTATGAAATTCCTTTACATTTTTTTAAGCTCTCGAGAATTTCTTGGAATCTTTTAAATACCCAAAGGCTTAAAAATTTTTCGAAAAACCTACAATTGATTGATATCTATTTTTCAAATTTCTCAGGATCTTTCAAAATACCCTAAAATGTTTCAAAATAATTCAAGAAAATTCAGAAATAGGTATATACCTGAATTCAATAGCGGTGAATTTATTAAAAGAAAAGTGACTAAAGTGATATTTTTATTGAAAAAGTGACTATGGATATTTTATTTTAAAAAAGTGAATATGAGAAAAAAAATGACAAAAAGTGACTTTGATTTTAAAAATTCTTAAATGTTTCAAATCCTTTGAAAAATTTTTAAATTACAGAAAACAATGGAAAATTTCTTAGAATCTTTTTAAATACTCTAAAATATTTAAAAATATTTTTAAAGACCTTGAAACTTTTCAAAGATCTTGAAAAATATTTTCAATATTTTAATAACCCTAAAATATTTCAGATCCTTTCAAATTATATTAAATTAAAGAAATCAACTGAAAATTCCTTAGAATATTTTAAAATACCGTAAAATATTTTTAAATCTTCTGAATTTTTAAAAGTTTTTCAAAGCTCTTGAAATTTTCTTTAAATTAAAAAAAAAATCCTAAAATTTTTAGATTCTTTTAAAATATATTGAAATCCGTTGAAACGTTTTAAAGATATTTGAAATGCTTTGAAATAATGTGAAATAACTTTAAATATTTCAAATCCGTTGAAATCTAATTAAATTACTGAAATCAATGGAATTTTTTTTTTTTTTTTTTTGAATATTTAATAAAAACCAAAAACATTTTTATATATTTTGAAATTTTTTAAAGCTCTTTGAAAATACTTTTTTTTAATAGCCTAAAGTATTTTGAATCCTTAAAATCCCTTTAAAATTATTGAATAAAAAAAAACCTTCATTTTAAATAAATTACAGAAATAAATTGAAGATTCCTTAGAATCTTTCAAACTACCTTAAAATATTTTTTAATTTTATGAATCTTTTGAAATTTTTCAAAGCTCATGAAAAATTCTTCAAATAAAAAAAAATTCCTAAAATTAATCGATTCTTTTAAAATATTTTAAAATCCCTTGAAACTTTTGAAGTCTATTGAAAATGCCTTAAAATAATTAAAAATAGCCTAAAATATTTTGAATAATTTAAAATCCCATTTTATTTCTGAAATCAATTGAAAATTCCATGAAATATTTAAAAATATCCTAAAATATTTTAAAAAATTTTTAATGCTTTGAAATAACGTAAAATATTTCAAATACTTTCCCATTAAATTCCTGAAATAAATTGAAAATTCTTTAGTATATTAAAAAAAATATATTTATATTTAAATATTTTAGAATTTTTCACAGCTCTTTGAAAATACTTTTTTTTTAAATATCCTAAAATGTTTCAAATCCATTGGAATCCTTTGAAATCACTTGAGTCTTTCAAGCTCTAGAAAAATCCTTAAAACAATTTAAAAAAACCGTAAAATATTTAAAATCCTTTGAAATTATATTAAATTACAGAAATCAATTGAAAATTCCATAGAATATTTTAAAATACCCTAAAATATTAAAAAATCTTCTGAATCTTTTGAAATTTTCTTCAAATTAAAAAAAATGCCTAAAATATGTCTATTCTTTTAAAATATTTTTAAAAACCATCAAACTTTTTAAATCTATTGAAAATACTTTGAAACATTTAAAAATATTTTGAAATTTTTCAAAGCTCTTGAACTTTTCTTCAAATTTAAAAAAAAAACCTAAAATTTTTAGATTCTTTTAAAATATTTTGAAATCCCTTGAAACGTTTTAAAGCTATTAGAAATGTTTTCAAATCATCAAATGACTGAAATAAATTAAAAAATCTTTCGAATATGAAAAAAATATTTTTTTAAATATTTTGAAAGCTCTTTGAAAATATATTTTTTTAAATATCCTAAAATATTTTGCATCCTTAAAATCCCTTTAAATTATTGAATTCAATTAAAAAAATCCTTGAAATTTGATTAAATTCCCTAAAATATTTTAAATCCTTTGAAATTAAATTAAATTACAGAAATCAATTAAAAATTCTTTGCAATATTAGAAAATATATTTTTTTAACATTTTGAAATTTTTTAAAGCTCTTTGAAAATATATTTTTTTAATATCCTAAAATATTTTGAATCCTTTAAGTCTCTGTAAATTATTCAAATCAATTTAAAAATCCTTTAAATTACAGAAATCAAATTTAAAATTCCTTAAAATATTTAAAAGAATCGAAATTTTAATACTGAACAAATAATATTTAATATTTTAATACTGAAATTTTTGAAAGCTCTTGAAATTGTCTGCAAATGAAAACAACAACAAAACTAAAATTTTTAGATTCTTTTTAAATACTTTAAAATCCCTTGAAGCGTTTTAAAGTTATCAAAACGCTTAAAAATAATGCAAGATAACGTAAAATATTTCAACTCCCTTGAAATCCCATTAAATTCCTAAAATAAATTAAAAATTCTTTGGAATATTGAAAAAAAATATTTTTTAATATTTTCAAATTTTTTAAATCTCTTTGAAAATACTTTTTTTGATTCCCTAAAATATTTGAAATTCTTTGGAATCACTTGAAACTTTTTCAAGCTCTTGAAAAATCCTTTGGAAAATTTTTAAAGCTCTTGAAAATTTCTTGGAATTTTTAAAAATGCCCTGACATCTTTCAAATTCTTTGAAATTCCTTCAAATCATTGAAATCAACTGAAAATTCCTTGGAATTAATTCTTTCAAAATACCATAAAATTTTTTTAATTCTTTAAAATCTTTCGAAATAATTAAAAATATTTAGAAATATTAAAACCCCTTAAAATCAGTCAAATCCTTGACTAACTTTAATGTTACGTAAAGTGCTTCGTGTAAAAATTCCCCGACTTTTGAATTTTATTCTAAATCCCTGACTTTTTTCTGATTTTCAGATTATTTTCTAACCATCAGTTAATTATTTAAACAATACCTGTCCAGGGTAAGCTCTTCCAATTGATTCAAGTCACAGGCGATGTACTCTAGAGCCGCATCGGTGATTCTCGAACACCAACTCAAATCTAGCGAACGGAGTCTTGGCAAGTTTTCTGCAATCAATTCTACCCCATCATCGGTCACTTTACTGCATCCCGAAAGCGAAAGAACTGTTAAATTCGGCAGCGAATGCACTAAAAAAAGACAATTTATTCTAAATTTCTTCTCGTTTTCTAAATCTTTTTTGTTTTTAAATTTTAGAAGGGTAATTTTTTCAAAAAAATGGGGAAAAATTAAATATCGTTTTGTAAATTTATTTTAAAAAAGAAGAAATAATCTTTTTATAGGAAATTTCATATTTTTGTATAATTTTATTGTAAATATTGTTAAAAAATTTGATATATTTAGGTCTTTGAAAATCCATTTAAGTCGATATAAAAATTAAGAAACAAATAAAAATGGTTAAATAAACCATTTTCATATGTTTGAAATCGTCCTCACAATTAAGAATATTTGTTCTTTTAAAAAATACCACAATTAATCATTAAATCGTGATAGTTATTAGGGTATTCAATATTTTGTTTCCAAGATTTTTCATTTTTTCCAAAAGAACCTTTCAAATTTAAAGTTTGATCTAAATTTTTAATATTTTAGATTGGAATGCATCAAATGATTGCTAAACTTCGAATATTTTATTTTTTAATTATTTAACTGATTTTTTCTAACAAAAATAGTGGAATAACAGGGAACATATTCTTTTAAATAAAATTGATTTATATATCCTGTTGAATTAAATAGTTTTTAAGCTAAAAAGTAAAATAAAAAACAGATGATTCTTAAACTCGAAAAGATGAATTGAGAACAAAAAATTTAATTTCCAATCATGAAAGAAGAATTTTTAACAGAATCGTTAAATCAACTAAAAACACTTTCATTTTTAACAAGAACAAAAGAATTTTCAACAGAGAAAGTTAATTTTCAAACAAAAATATAATTTTTGTACAATTAAGGATGAATTTTTCATCTAAAATGCGAATTTTTCATAAAAAGACGGATCTTTAAAAAAAATTTAATTTTCGGCCAAAAAGAGGACTTTAACAAAAAAGTTAAATTAATTTTACCAAAATAAATTAACTTTTGTAAAATTATGAAATTTTCAACTAAATGATTGAATTGTTAACCAAATTGCTGATTTTTCAATGTAAAAAAAATTATTTCAATCAAATAGTTGAATTTAAAACTAAAAAAAATAAGGTTTTTAAAAAACGTGGAAAAGTTCAATTTTCAGATAAAAAAATTTATTTGCAACAAAAACAGAAAATGGTACAACAAGAAAGGCGAATTTTTTACAAAATAATTTAATCATTAACTAAATCAGATAATTTTTCACCAAAAAGTTAAAACAGCAACCAAAAAAGATTTTTTTAGTTAAAAAATAAAAAATGTCAACGAAATTGTTGAATATTCAAGACAAAAAAACGAATTGGATACAAAACATTTGAATTAGACCAAAAAATAAGAATTTTCAACAAAAACGCTGGATTTTTAACCAAATTGCTGATAGTTCGGCCTATAAAGATGAATACTCAACAGAGCAGATTAATTTTCAAAGAAAAGATGAATTTTTAAGTTAATAGTTGAATTAAAAAAAAAAGTTTTCAAAAAAAGATGTAAAAGTTAAATTTTCGGTTAAAAAAAATTAATTTTTAACAGAAACAAAAAAGGTTCTACAAAAAGTACAAATTTGAAACAAACAGTTGCATTTTTAACTAGAAAAAAAAATTTTTCATTAAGTTAAAGCATTAATTTTCAACTAAATAATTGCCTGTTTCACCAAAAAAGATTAATCTTCTACAAAAATAGTGAAATTGTTAGTGCAAAAAGACAAATTTTCGAACAAAAAGATGACTTCTTAACAAAATAGTGGAATATAAAAATGGAGTTTTCAACAACAAAAATATTAACTTTTAACCAAAAAGATCAGTATTTTCTTATTAGGTTTTAGTAATTCAGTTCGCATTTAAGCGAAAAAACGAGAAAAAAGGGGAAGTTTCTTGACAACTGGGTCAAAAAATAAAGAAACAAGGGAAAAAAGAGAATTTAAAAAAGGGGTTAAAAAGAAAAATTGATAGTCACTTCCTTTAATTCTCTTTTCATCACTACCTATTATTCTCCTATCCTCGGGTCCCCTCATTTCCCCTACTTCTCCACCCTCATTTCTTCTTACTTCTACTGCTTCTTCTCCTTTAATTTCCCCTACTTTTCCACCAATATATGTTCTACTTCCCCACTCATAATTTCTCCATTATTTCCCCTCACTTTCCTACACTTCTCATACTTCCCCTTTCATCATTTTCAATAATTACTCCTCCCTCAATACCATCCACTTCTCATATTTTCCTATTCTCATTTCGCCTCACTATCCCCACTTCCCCTTCCGTCACTTCCCGTAATTCTCCTCCCCTCATTTTACCTACTTCCCCATTCTCATTTCTCCTCACTTCCACTACTTCCTTTCCTTTAATTCCCCCTAATTTCTCTTCACTTAAATGTTCTACTTCCCCTATAATTATTTCTCCTGATTTCCCCTCTTTTATCCTACTTCCTCGCAATTTCCCTATTTCATCTTCCCTGATTCTCCACCTACTATTCCCCTCCCTTCACTTCCTCTTCCGTCACTTTCCACACTTCCCCTTATATAATTTTCCTCACTTCACATACTTCCCCTACCCTCGTTTCCCCTCACTTTCCATCACTTCTCATACTTCCCCTTCCATCATTTTCAATAATTACTCTTCCCTCAATACCATCCACTTCTCATATTTTTCCTATTCTCAATTCGCCTCACTATCCCCACTTCCCCTCCCGTCACTTCCCATCATTCTCATCCTCCTCATTTTACCTACTTCCCCATTCTCATTTCTCCTCACTTCCACTACTTCCTTTCCTTTAATTTCCCCTAATTTCTCTTCACTTAAATGTTCTCCTTCCCCTATAATTATTTCTCCTGATTTCCCCTCTTTTATCCTACTTCCTCG
>NC_046659.1:105136609-105175155 GCF_010883055.1 Belonocnema kinseyi
CCTTTCTGTCACTTCTCATACTTCCACTCTCCTCATTTCCGCATACTTTTCATATTTTCACTATTTCCTTTTCTCCTCACTTCCTCCAGTTTCTGTCTACTCATTTCCCCTACTTCTACACTTCTTCCGTTTACATGACTTCACTTTCCCTAATTTCCCTTCTGTCACTTTCCATACCTCAACTCCCATATTTTCCCCGCTTCTCATACTTCCTTAGACCCCCCCTCCCTTACTGTCCAACTTCTCATTTCCCCTACCTGCCCTTCTCTTAATGACCCTCACTTCCTCTTTTTGTCCCTACTGTTTTTTTAACCCTGTT
The DNA here is from genome assembly GCF_010883055.1 of Belonocnema kinseyi. Classification (NCBI taxonomy): domain Eukaryota; kingdom Metazoa; phylum Arthropoda; class Insecta; order Hymenoptera; family Cynipidae; genus Belonocnema; species Belonocnema kinseyi. The sequence goes on from NC_046659.1 coordinate 105,136,929, forward strand.
TTTATTTCTCATACTTCTACTCCCTTCAATTTCCATCATTTTCACTAATTCCCATCTTTCTCTTCCTGGGGAAAAAGTATGACAAACAGGCTATTGTACTTGATATTCAACTTGTATATTCAACAAAAAGTTAAGAAAAAAGCCTATTCTAGTGTTGAATAGAATAATATGCCAGATGTAAGACGATCAATTGGATTTTCATATATCGTAAATTCGAAGAGAAAAGGGGAAAAGGGCAAAAGCGGGGAATTTAAAAAAGGGAGAAGCGCAGGGAAATAAAGGAAAAACTGCAATTTAGATGAAAAATAAAACGTACCGATATTGACAACGCCATGATTGGTCAGCTCCCAGCAACTCTGGAGCCTCAAAATATTGAGGGATGTGCTTTGCTTGGCGCTGAAATATCCGAGGGCAGCATCCGTGACGTGATAAGCCTGAAGGGAAAATTCATAGAGGCTTGGTAAAAGTTGAGCCACAGCTCCAACAGCCTCATCGGCAACATTAATGCAGTCCGATAAAGATAGCGAAACTATCCTGGGCGTAAGGCAAGCCCAGAGTCCAGCTTCCGTTATCTCGTTGCATCCGGCCAGTTCTAACTCGAACAAGGCCTGTAATCAATTCAGAAAATTAGAAATTACTTCACTCTATTGCTAGTAGGTCTTTCAATTCCATCTTCGATTGTCACTTTACGATTTTTTTTATCTGTGATATGCAAGTTTGACTATTATTAGTCTATGATCATCATTTGATTTCTTCATCTACATTGAGACAATATTAAAAGATGAACCAGCCAGTGAAGGAAGGATCAAATGAAGATAATTATGACGATGATGATGATGATGAGTGAAGGCAATATCAGATGATGAAAATAATGATGATCTACCCAGTGAATACAAGATTAAATGATGATAATCGTCCAGATAATGATGATGACGACGAAATAGCCAGAGAAGACAAGGTCAAATGATGATGATTTAGCCAGTAAAGACAAAATCAGAAAACGATTATCAGTTATCACGATTCAGCCAGTGAATACAATATTAGATGATGAAAATAATGATGATTCAGCCAGTGAAGACAAGATCAAATGATGATAATGTTCTAGCCATTGGAGGCAATAACACATAATGATGATGATGATGATGATGATGATGATGACGAACTAAACAGTGAATACAAGATCAGATGATGATCATGGTCTAGCCAGCAAGGTCAATATCACACGATGAAAATAATGATGATCTGGCCAGTGAAGACAATATTAAATGATGATGATAATAGTCTAGCCAGTGAAGGCAAAATCAGATAATGATGATAATGACGATGAAAAAGTAGCCAGTGAATAGAAGGTGAAATGATGATGATTCAGCCAGTGAAGGCTAGATCAAAGGTTAATGACGATTATTTTTCCAGTAAAGGCTAGATCAGATGATGATGTTGATCCAGCCAGTAAAGTCAAAATCAGATAATTATTATAAATATGCATGATCCAGCCAGTGAAGACAAAATCAAATGACAAAAATAATTAGGATCTAAGCTATTGAAAACAAGACTGAATGGTGATTCAGCCAGTAAAGGAATAATTAAATGAAGATGATGATGATTTAGCCAGTGAAAACAAGATCAAATGATCATAACTTTCCAACCAGTGAAGGCAAAATCAAATAATTAGAATGATGACGATAATGATCCAGCCAGTAAAGATAAGATCAAATGATGATAATGGTCCAATATATATATTCAAACCTGCATGTCTCAGCTAAAAAAAATTGCACAGTGACAATTTAAAATGGATTTTAAAGCTGAAATCTAGTAATATACGATACCGTTTTTGAAAATGAAAAAATCTGTTCCCCACGATAAATTTATAAATTTTTATTTTGGGTTTCATTAATCTATTTATTTCTAAGATTATATAACATATATATTTTTCCTAAGATTCTTAAAGGGTTCAGAAAGATTTTTGAATATCCCAGATGTCAGATCCAAATTTTTACAAAAAAAATTAGTTTTCACGCAAATAGTTGAATTTGTATTCATAAAAGATTTTGATTTGGAACAAAAAGTAGCTGAACTCATGTACAAAACGAGTTTTCAATTGAATATTTGAAAGAAATTAATTTTCAACCATTTGCAGTTTTAATAAAAAAATATGACGTTTTTAACGGAAGAGACGAATGTTCTACGTGATATAGTCTAATTTTTTATCCCGAAAATACTGTATTTTCGACTAAAATGACAATTCTTCAGCACAAAAAAATTAATGAGTTACCAATCAGTTCAACTTTCAACTAAACAGTTAATTTAAAAAAATGAATGTTCAATAAAACATTTAACAGTTAATATTTCTAAAAAAAAAGGATTTCAATTTTAAATAAATAATAGTCGAATTCAGTTAAAAACGATGAATTTTCGACAAAATATTTTAATTGTCAATTTAAACAGACTAATTTTCAATCAAACAATTGCATTTTCAAATGAAAACGATGAAGTTTAAACCAGAAAAGATCAATTTTCAAACAAAAATAGAATAGTTAAATTTTCAGTAAAGAAAATTATTTCTCTACTAAAAAAGAACGAATTTTTAGCCCAATATTTAAATCTTCAATCAAAGAGATGAATTTTCAAGTAAAATAATAAATCTAAAAAAAATAAACTTTCAAAAAGAGTTCAATATTCAAAAAATTAAATGAAGTTATGACCAAAAAGTTTGTTTTTAACCAAGAAAATTAATTTTGTACAAAAAATTTGAATTATCAACAGAATACATGACTTTTTTATAGAGTGCTTGAATTTTCAACTAAAAAAATACTTTTTAACAAAATAGTTAAATTATTAAAAAGATAACTTTCTAACAACAAAGGCAATATTTTAATTTCCAGTTAAAAAAAAAAAAAAAACAGATTTCAACCAGAAATGAAACTTTTTTTGAACAGAATAATTCAATTTTGAACCAAATAGGAAAATTTTGAGCAAAAAGTGATAAACTTCGAACCAAAAATATGATGCTAAACTTAAAAAAAAATAATTTAACCAAAAATAGTTGGATCTCCTTATTGGGTTTTATTAATTTAATTCAAATCCAGAATATTATCTTTTCAGTCATAAATTGTTTTCTTAGAAAGACATCGTTTTTCATTGAAAATTAAACTATTTCCTAAAAAAAATTTACTTTTTATTTAAAATTCCTATTTTTGTGTTCAAAAGTCAATTGAAATCTTTTTGGATGAAAATTCAACTCTTTTTTTTAAATTTTTATTTAAAAATTTACCTGTTTTAGTAGAATTTTAATTTAGTTTTGACATATATTTGGTATCTACAGAAAATTTTAAATGAAATTTTTGGATATATGAAAAAAATAATTTTTTCTATTTTTTGAAAAATTTCAAATTTTTGAAAAATATTCTATATATTTTTTAAAAATGTTCAAATTTTTGAAAATTATCTAACTTTTCTAATTTTCATCAAAATCAAAAATTTTATTTGGATAATTTGCATGTCTTTTTCTCATCCATTAGAAACTTTGACAAAAATTTCTAAAATTTGAAGAAAAAAAAATTGGAAAATTTTGAAAATGCTCTAATTTCTTCAATTGTGGACTAATTGAAAAATTCGGCTAGAATAGTTTTGACATATATTTGGTATCTACAGAAAATTTTTAATGACATTTTTGGATATATGAAAAAAATAATTTTTTCTAGTTTTTGAAAAATTTCAAATTTTTGAAAAATATATAACTTTTCTAATTTTCATCAAAATTAAAATTTTTATTTGAATATTTTGCAACTCTTTTTCCCATCTATAAGAAACTTTGAAAGAAATTTCTAAAATTTGAAAAAAAATTTGAAAATTTTGAAAATGCTCTTATTTTTTAAATTGTGGGCTAATCGAAAAATTCGGCTAGAATAGTTTTGACATATATTTAGTATCCAGTGAAAATTTTGAATGAAATTTTTGGATATATGAACAAAAATTTATTTTTTATTTTTGAAAAATATATAACTTTTCTAATTTTCATCAAAATTAAACATTTTATTTGAATATTTTGCAATTCTTTTTCCCGTCTATAAGAAAATTTGACAGAAATTTCTAAAATTTTAAAAAATTTTGAAAATGCTCTAATTTTTTAAATTGTGGGCTAATAGAAAAATTCGGCTAGAATAGTTTTTACACATATTTGGTATCTACTGAAAATTTCGAATGAAATTTTTGGATCTATGAAAAAAAAAAAATTTTTTCTATTTTTTGAAAAATTTCAAATTTTCTAATTTTCTTCAAAATTAAAAATTCCATTTGGATAATTTGCAAATTTTTTACCCACCTATAAGAAAATTTGACAAAAATTTCTAAAATTTGAAGAAAAAAATGTTTCAAAATGCTCTAATTTTTTCAATTGTGGGCTAAACAAAAAATTCAGCTAGAAGTTTTGAAATATATATTTGGTACCTAGTGAAAATTTTGAATTAAATTTTTAGATCTATGAAAAAAATAATTTTTTCTATTTTTTGAAAAATTTTAAATTTTTCAAAAATATATAACTTTTCTAATTCTTATCAAAATCAAAAATTTAATTTGGATAACTTGCAAACAACCCATCTATAAGAAACCTTGACCAAAAATTCTAAAATTTGAAAAAACAAAAATTTGAAAATTTTGAAAATGCCCTCAATTTTTTAATTTTAGTTGGAAATTTCCAATTAAAGAACTTAACCTTCATTTTGGGGACCTTCAGAAGTGTATGAAACGCGTGCTCGATTGGACAAATCCTTCAAATTTAGCGTGGCTACAACATTCAGGTAACCATACATACAGACATATAGACAGACACCGATAAAATTGTATAATTTTCAAATTCTGTGAGTGCCGAAACGCAAAGATCCGTTAAAAACCAGAGATCGAAAATTTGGACGATTATATTACACTCTCATAAGTGAGAATGTAAAAAGAAGGGGAAAGGGTCAGCCTTACTGTCACATGACCTTTTGAGGATGGGGGGAGGGGGGCTTGTCTCCAACATGTTACAAATTGTCACAAGAGAAAGGAGGTGAGTAATAAATCATTGAATTTGTTTGGTAGTTTAGGGCGATAATTTTTTCCTGGGAGGGGAAATAAGGGAGGGGCTAGTGTCGCGGAATTTAGGAGAGGAGAGAAATTTGGAGAAGGGAAGTAGAAAGCGCGAGAATGGGTAAGTAGATGAAGCGAGTGGAGAGGAGGGACAGTTTTTGAGTAAAAATAGGGAAAGGAGTGGAGAGTAAAAGAGATGAGGGAAGTGTGGAAGGAAAGGAGTAGTATAGGTTGTGAAAGTGAGAGAAAGGTAACTAGTGGAGGAAAGGACAAGTCACAAAATAAGGAGAGGCGTGATAAGATAGGATCGGATAGGACAGGATTGGATAGAAGAGAAAAGGAGATAGTGGAGAAGGGCGAGAGAAGAGATTTGAACAACTTGAATCACGGAGAATCAAGAGAGAGAGTTGAAGAAATTATAGTAAGAGAAGGATAGAGAAGTAGAGGAAGAGATTGAGAGTGACAGCAGAGGAAGGGAAGTAGGGGAGGGGGAGTAGCAAATAGAATGATGAGGACAAGAGGTGAGGAAAGTAGGAGATTAAATGATTAGTATGGGGTGTGAAAGTTAGAGAAACGAAAGTAGCAAAGTGACGAGAGGGGAAGTAGAGGAAGTGAGTGAAGAGGATGGGCAGTTTTTGAGTAAAAGTAGGGAAAGGGATGGAGAGTAGAAAAGATGAGGAAAGTGTGCGAAGAAAAGAGTAGTATAGGGTGCGAAAGTGGGAGAAAGGGGACTAGTGGAGAAAAGGACAAGTCACAAAATAAGGGGAGGGGTGATAAGATAGAATCGGTGGGGGTTGGATAGGACAGGATAGGATAGAAGAGAAAAGAAGAGAGTGGAGAAGGGTGAAAGGAGAGATTTGAACAACTTGATTAATGGAGAATCAAGGGAGTAAGTTGAAGAAGGAGCAGTTAGGAAAGGGAGGAGAAGTAGGGGAAGAGATTGAGAGTGACAGTAGAAGAGGGGAAGGAGAGGAGGGAGAGTAGAGAAAGTGATGGTAAGAGGTGAGGGAACAGTAAATGACAGATCTAGGTGAGGAGAGTGAGGAGTTGGGAAGTATGGGAGGGGATGAGAAAGGACGATAGAAGATATTAAGAAGGGAAGATAGAAAAGGAGAGGAAGGGAGAGAGATTTTTAAAACTTGCTTAATGGCGAATAGCGCCTACTTTGAATAGATTTTGGTAGTTAAGTTTTTTTTTTTAATTACCTGAAGATGATCGAGAAGGGCTTCTAAACCCCTGTCAGTGACTGCGCAACAGCGCAAGGATAACGAGTGTATGTGTCTTTGTGCTAATGGAAAACCGTGCGTTAATTCTGGAATGTCCTCGTCAGAGGCTCCTAATAAAACGAGCGAGTGGAAACCTCTCCTGACTAAAGATGCATAAAGTCGGGCACGCGAACTTGATGCCATTGCCCGAGCTTCCCGACACCTTACGACGGGCACCAATCCGGCCCAAAGTCTTGGTCTCGCGTACAAAACGTCCCTCCATCGTGTGCAAACCTGGAAAAAAATTTATTCAGTATTATCAGTTCAAATATTCAAGCCTTCAATACAATACCCTGAAAAAAGTCACGAACTTGTATAAGAAAGAAAGCTCGAATTTTCTAGAAAAATTTACTGAACAATTCAGACTTGAATATAAAAAGAAAAATCTTATTTCTGCAATTTACTTTATATACGTTATAAATTCGAAACTCTGAGGATTCGAGCCCTCTAACACTGCTAACTCGCCACAATCATCAGTCCAACTCGAACCATATGTACGCGCACGTGTGCGGGCCACGTGCAGGCGATCATAGTTCCCAATTCTTAAATTTGTCGGGCCAGCTTGTGGTCACAAAAATTAATTTTCAAAAGGACGAACTGTCAAACAAAAGAGATGACTTTTTAAAAAGATAGTTAATTACATTTTTATCAAAATAATTAAATAAACAAATGTTAACCAAACTGTTGAATTTTCAAATAGAAAAGATTCAACTTCAACCAAGAACAGTTAAATTTTCCACTGAATAATTTGATTTTTTAGGAGCCAGTTGAATTTTCAATAACGCAAGATAAAACAGTATAACTTTCGATAAAAAAAGAATCATTTTTGAGAAAATACTCGAATTTTCAACCAAATCGTTTAATTAACAAAAAGTATTTTTTCTTTATCGAAATGCTTGAATTTTCTATCTGTCAAGGTGAACTTTTAATCAAATAGTCGAACTTTCATTTAAAAAATAGTTAGAAATTTATGAACAAAAAAAATTAGTTGTTGAAATTTAAACTTTTACCAAAAAAAAGAGGAATATTCAACAAAATACATGAATTGTTAAAGAAATAGGCAAATTTTTAACTAAAACCGATCAATTTTTAACAGAAAAATATAAAAGTTTAATTTTCGACAAAAAAGCAAACTTTAAAAAATAGTGAATTTTTCAACCATAGATTAATTTCTAACTAAATTGATGAAATTTTTACCAAACAATTAGTTTTCTAAACAATTAGTTGAAATTTGAACTCAAAAAGGTCAATTTTCAACCTCAAATGGAAAACTTAATTTTTCAATAAAAAAATATAATTTTCAATAAAAAGACCAAAAAGAAAAAATAGTCTAATTTGTAACAAAACAGATAATTTTTAAAGCAATAAAGATTATTCAGTCTAGAAAATCAAATTATTTCATCAAAATTTCTAATCTTTCAAGCCAAAAGATGAGTCCTACGTAAATCAGTTGAATTTTTAACCCCAAAAAGTAAACTTTCAACCAAATAGTTACAATTTTAACAAAAAAAGTGAAAATTTAAAACCAAGAAAATACAATTTCTACAAAAAAGGGGAATTTTTGACTAAAATGATCAAATTTAAACCAAAAATAGAAAACTTACATTTTTATTTAATTAATTTCATTTTTAAATAAAATGAAATTTTTTTAACAACAGGCCAAAGAGATGAATTTTCAAGTAAAATTATGAATTTTTAACAAAAAGATAAATATTTAATCAACTTTTTCAAGTTGAACCTAGCAGTTCAATTTTCCGCAAGAAATTTTTTAAAATAATGTAATATTATACATTATGACCAAAAAAGATTTTGATTTTAATTAAAAAACAATTAAATTCGACCAAAAATGGCAAATTTGCAAACGAAGTGAAATTCTTAATCAGAGAAAATTAATATTTAACCAAAACAATTGCATTTATCCAAAAAGATATAATTTATATTAAAACAGATACATTTTCAAAACAAGAAGATAAATTTTTAAAAAATTGTTGAAAAGGGCGAAAATAATATATTGTAATCACTTTTTTGATTTGACGAAAAATGATTTTAAAATAAAGAAATTCATTTCAAATTAAAGAAAAATTCTGATTGGAACAAAAAACCATTTCTTTAAAACAAATAAGTTTATTTAAATTAACGAAAAACAAAAAACCTACGCTGCGGGTTTGTAATTCGAAAGTCGGGGATCCATTTCTGTTGGAGATATTTGGAGCATTGTTTTTTAAACAAAATTTTTCATTGTGATATTAAATATTAACTTGATTTAAATCAAGCCAAAATAAACACACCTAAGCATTTTTTATGTGAAAAATATTATGTTTTTTTTAGTTTTATAATTTCTCGAATGAATATTTCACGTACAAGTCGGTGCCGCAACATGCTTGAAAAATTATAATTCCTTATAAAATTTTTGGTTACAAATCATCACTCATTACTCTTATTACAAAAGATGAATATTATAACAATAATGTAAAATATCTATTATTTATATTCTATATTTATGTAATTTTACTTTGCTATTTCTTTATATTTAAATATTTATTTGAATCTTATTATACAATTTCCATTTTTATTTCATATAAAAATAGTACTAAACCGAAATATAAATATTCAATTGGATAAAAAAAATTAAAATTTTCTATAAAAAGAACATTTTCTTGAAGTAAAAGTGGTAAAGGTTGAAAAAAAAATTTCTTTCATAAGAAAAAATAATTAAAAATTAATATTCCACCTCCTTCTAAATAAATTTAAGAGTCAATTGCATTAAAAAACTTGTATAAAAAAGGAAATGTCATAAAAGGCCGGGAACAGGAATCGAGCACGGTCTTTCCGGTTGCGAACTCGAAGCGCTACCGTTTGCTTTAACCGGGATTGAAAGGACTTAAAGCAGTTTTTTCTCGATAATGGCTAAACAGAACGTTAAACGTTAAACTGCCAGTAGGAGGAAGGTTAACAGGGGAGACAATGGGAAAATAGGGGAATAGATGGTGAGGTAAGTGAGAAGAAATTATTAGAGGGAAAATTAGGATAAATTATAAGAGAGGAAGTAGGGTAAGTATGGGGAAATGGTGGCAAGGGAAGTAGATGAAGTGAGGGGATATTGGCGAGAGGAAAAGCGGGGAAATGAGATGGAGTACGGGGAGTGAGGTAATTTTAGGAAGGGGGAAGTACGAAAAATGATTGAGGCGAAGTAAGAGAAGTGAGGGAAATTAGGAGAAATGATAAGCAATCAGTGTGCGTAGTGGAGAAGAAGTAAGGGTTGGAGAAGGGCATAGATAGCTAAGAAAGTGAGGAGAGCTAGAACTGGAGAAGGAAGAAGTTGTGAAGGGGGAGGGGGTCAGTGAGAGAAAGTAGGGAAATGAGGGAAGGGGAGGGGAAGAGGAAGGGGCGAGGAAGAGGAGAGGAAATTGAAAGAGGGGAAACAGTGGATATGAAGTAAGTCGAGAAAATTGAGGAGGTGAAGTAAGAGAAGTGAGCGTAAGTGAGAGAGGTTGGGAAATTATTCGAAGTGATAGTGAGTAGAGGATGGAAGTGAGGGCCCGAAAAGGGGAGTGTTGGACACGGAATCGAGGAGAAAGAGACTGGGCGAATTGTAAGTGGAGGGGAAGTACTAAATGAGGGGAGAGAAGTTAAGTGAAGTTATTAAGAGGAGGGGAAATTGAGAGAGGGGAGTAGGGAAATTTAAGGAAGTGAAGTAAGAGAAGTGACCGTAAGTGATGGAAAGTAGAGAAATGACTAGAAATGAGAGTGAGTAGAGGAGAGGAAGTAAGGACTGGGAATGAGGAGTGATGGTTGTTGTAGCGAGGAGAGGGGGAGTGCGAATGTTGGATGGAGAATAAGTCTTGCAATGAGGTGATAGGTAAGTGAAGGAAGGGTAGTAAGGGAAATGCAGGTGCCTGAAGAGTAGAAGAAATTAAGGAGGTGAAGTAGGAAAAGTGAGTTGGAGAAGAGGTATGTTAGTTGGGGAAACAAAGAGACGGTATAATATAGAAGAAAAAAGTTAGAGTTTGGGCTTAAGTGACGAGAAGTAGGGCAAATAATTGGAGGAAAAGTGAGGGAGGATAATAAGAGTAGGGTAGGGAAAGTGCGGGCTGGAAAATCGAGGAGAGGATGAAATAGAAAAGGAATACGTTAGGAAGGGTTTGAAGTGAAAGGAACTAAAGAAGATTGGGGTAGTGGAAATAGGTAAAGTGAGTGAAAAAAGGAAAAATAGGGAGAGGGGAAGAAAGGGATATACGCAGAGGGGAGGGAAAAAAGAGGAATTGAAAGATGTGATGGTTGGGAAAGGAAAGTAGGGGAAGGGGACTGTCATTTGGGAAAGAGAGAAGAGGGGGAAGTATAGGAGGAAGGTTTGAACGACCTAAGTAACGTCTTAATAGGCTAATTTTTAAATATTATTTGAGTAAAAATTTACCTGAGCTAACACTTTTCTTTCAGAGGCATTAAAGTAGAGGAAAAATCGACTCAAAAAATGGTCGTCTTGCATAAGTTGTTCCCAAGTACAAGGTGGCATGTATCCACCTGTACCACCGCCCGCTAGTGGAACATTTTTGGCCCGGTTTCTCGAAACTCTCGTTCGATTCGAAGCCGACTCAATACGATTGTTACTTAAAGCTTTATTATTTCCCATATTGCTTGTACTGTTCACGGCCACTGGAACACTTCTGCTCGGCTTTTCTGGCGTCGTGTTTGCATTATTTGCACTTTGCAGATTTGTGTAAGCCACTGCCCCTCCCCCGCAAAATACATTCGTCACCCTTTCCATGACACTCGTTTTTCCACCACCTGAAATCAAATAAAAATCTGTATATCTCACTAATTTCTTCATTCAGAAAATATAATATTTAGAACATAGCAGAATTAAAAAAAACAGTGTTTTAATATACGCAAAGTTTATTTTGTAAACTAATTACAGTGAAGTCTTGCTTATTTCAAGACGCGCTTATTTTAGGGTTCACCTATTTCAAGTCCTGCATGCTGGGATATTCGAAATTGCGCAGTACCGTCACGAGTTTTTGGAGAAGATAATCTAAACGTAAAAGTCAGTAATAAATGTACAAATAGTAATATTTGTCAAGTTTGGAATGTATTTGCTAAGTCATGTTCCATTCTTTTGTCGATTGACGAACTTTCAGCGTCACGAAATAAAATAAGATATCCGTGAGTGTATTAGATCGATTTGATCAGAATCGGTTATTTTAACTTAAAATTTCGGATAGTTGATTGTATTTCGTGCAACTGAAAGATCTTCAGCCGATAGAAGAATAAAACAGAATTGCTCAAATACATTTTAAACTTGAAAAGTATTACTATTCAGATATTTATAACTTACTTTTCAGTTTAGAATATTTTCTCCAAAAAGGCGTATCCTAGCATGGCCGTCACGTCATGCTACAATTCTCAGTACACAAATGCAAGAACGCAGGCATGCTTACAGCGTGCGCATCGATGCAATGCCGGGGCAGCCAATAAACGGCGCTTAATCCCCCCCCCTTCATGGTAATGTTTGGGGCCCCTCCAGCCTTGAAATACCCAAATGTTTACGTTTCATGGCTCTTGAAATAAGCAAGAGTTCGCTATATTATAAAATTGTGCATATTTCGAGTTCTCAAACCTCTTTATCTGATGAAGAATTCTTTTTTAAAAAAGAGAAGGAAGCGAAGCAAAAATCCAAACGAAAATATGGTTAGCTTTTGTTGACCTTTTCTCTAGCTTTACGGATTTCAAGTTTTAATTGTCATCTTTAAGTCTGCAAAATGAAAATTTTTTTGAGTTTTTAGAAACTTTTTAATTTAGAAGACAATTTTACTTTCTGTTTTTTCTTTGAGAAGCCAATTTTTGTGCATGAATAATATAAAAGGGAAACTGTTTTTGAAAAAGTATAATTATTATTATTTTTTCATTCTTATTTACATAGTTCTGATATTTTCGTGTACGACAATTTTTAAAAGACTTTCTCTAGTAGCCCGAAAAAATAGGGAAGTTTAAAAATGGGATGAAGTATTCATCCCGAATTTTCTGGACAACTAGCCATGCTTATGAAAAATATTGGACTAGTTATCTTGAATTTCGGAACGTCGAGAAATTTCGTTTTTAAAATTATTTTCAGAAATGTTAAGGGAACGACTGAATAATCCTGAAAAAATCAAATTCCCGAATTATAAAAATCCAAAAATTATAAAATTGCCGAAACATAAAAAGCTCGAATTGGAAAATTCCCGGATAATAAAATTGCCGACAAAAATAAACGAATTATAAAATATCCGAACTAGAAAATTTCGAAATTTAAACAATAAAATTTTTTTAAAATAAATGTTATATATTTATTAAAAATACAATAATCAAATATTTTTATCAATGAAATTTGTTTTCTGTTTAAAAATTCTTTAAATTTATTATTTGATTTAAAAATTGCAATAATTATATAAAAATTACATAACAATTTTGTTTAATATGGGCGCTTCGAAGATGAATAATAAAATATTTAATAAAAAACATTTTTTTAATTGTTTAAATTCCGCATTTTTTAATTTGGGAATTTTCAAATTCTGTAATTGAGTTTTTATTAACTTATTAAAATTTGGGATTTTTATGTCTCAGGAATTTTATAATTTCAGGAATGTTTTGTGAAAACAGGAAAGAAAGAATACTTTTTAAAAGGGGGGAAATAAATTAATGATGGTCCCTAATCTGCTAAGTTAATCTTTAAATTATATCAATGTTCTCAAATAAAAAAATACATAAAAAATGTAATTAAAAGTGTTCCCATACTAATATCAAATAGTTTCAATGGCTGGTATTAATGAGAAGTCTTAGAAAGTAGCGGAATCAGTGTTATTATTTTCTTTTTGAAAATAGCAGTAAAATAGTAACATCGTTGAAAAAGTGTAAAAAAGCTAGAAAAAGTGAAAGTGTGAAAGAGGGTGTTGAACCATTTAAAAAAGTAGGAAAAAGTGCAAAGAGGTAGGAAAAAGGAAAATTGGGTTGTATCTTTAAGAAAAAACTGTAAAAGTGTTAAAAAAGAGTTTGTTATTTTGTTTGAAAAAGTATGAAAAAAGTTGTTAAAAAGAAAGTGTAAAAAGTGCAAAAAGAAAGTGTGAAAAAGAAAAAGTGTCATAACGCGTAAAAAATAAAGTGCGAAAAGTGTAAAAAAGTGTAAAAAATGTGAAAAAGTAAAGGCGTGCTGCATCGCTCAAAAAAGAGTAAAAGTGTGTTACATCTTTGGAAAAAAGTGTGATCAGGGTGAAAAAAACAGTGTAATAGAGAAAGTGGGAAAAATAAACTGTGTGTTACATTGTTTAAAAAACGGTGGACAAGCGATAAACAAGAAGTGCGAAAAAGTGAGAAAAAAAAGTTTTTAATAGAAAAAGTGTAAAAAAGCGTGAAAAATAACAATTTTGTTACATCTTTGAAAAAAGTGTGTAAAAGTGTTGAAAAGAAAACGTGTGTTATATTGTTTAAAAAAGTGTAAATATACGTCAAAACCAAAAAGTGTGAATAAGAAAGTGTAAAAAGTGTGAAAAAGGAAAAGTATATTTCATCGTTGAAAAAAGTGATAAAAAGAAAAAGAGTGAAAAAGCGTAAAAAACTAAAAAGTGTGAAAACAGTAAACTAATATGAAAAATTAAAATTGTAAAAAAATGTGAAAAAGAAAGTGTGAAAAAGGAAAAGTGTGGAAGAGTGTGAAAGAAAGAGTGTAATAGCACGTAAAAAAGATAGTGTGAAAAGTGTAAAAAAATTTGAAAGGGAAAGTTGTGCTGCATCGTTCAAAAAAGTGTAAAAGTATGCAAATAAAAAGTGTGTTACATCTTTGAAAAAAAGTATGAACAAGGTTAAAAAAAGAACAGTGTATTAAAGAAAGTCGGATAAACAAACAGTGCGAAAAAGTAAAAAAAAGTTTTTAAAAGAAAAATGGTAAAAAGCGTGAAAAATAAGAATTTTGTTACATCTTTGAGAAAAGTGTGTAAAAACGTCAAAAAGAAAAAGTGCGAAGAAAAAAGTGTAAAAAGTATGAAAAAAAGAAAATTATGTTTCATCATTGAAAAAGTATTATAAAGAAAAAGTGTGAAAAGAGTAAAGCAGTATGAAAAATTAAAATTGTAAAAAAATGTGAAAAGGAGTGAGAAAGATAAATTGTGAAAAGTGTACAAAAAAGTGCAAAAAGTAACAAAAAGAAAGAGCAAAAAAGTGTGAAAAGTGTATAAGAGAAAAAGTGTGTTCCATTGTTGAAAAATGTGTGAAAAAGACTGAATAAAAAAAGTCTGAAAAAGGGAAAAAATGAAAAAAAAAAGTGTGAAAAAACAACAAAAGCAAAAGTGTAAAAAGGGGGCCGTGCACGTAATAGGTCACACCTTTTCCCTCTGTTTAAATAAAGACGATAATAAAATTGCCTTGAAGCCAAAAGAAATACAATAAAAACAAAAGAAAAATGTGTGACGTATTATAGGCACGATCTTAATGTGTAAAAAAGTGAAAAAGAAAAGGTTTGTTGCATCTTTAAAAAAAAGGGATGAAAAAGTGTGAAAAAGGAAAAGTATAAAAAAGAAAATGTGAACAAGAAAAAGTGTGATGCATCTTCGAAAAAAAATGGTAGAAAAGTGTTAAGAAGGAGAGTGTGAAAAAGGAAAAGTTTGAAAAATTGTGAAAATGTTAGAAAAAATGTGAAAAAACTAAAAAGTGTGAAATAGAGTCCGAAGGCTGAAAATAGTACTATAGATTTTCACATTTTGTGAGGAGCTCCCTATTTTCAAAACCGCCCCGGAAATCCCATTTTGTTGTCGATGGTCCGCAACGAATGATTAAACGACGTGACGAAACGGTTGAAATTCCTGGTGATTTTATCAGAGGGTCAGAGTTGGCAATCGTCCAACTCCGACTGGCTGGATTCCATTCGAACTACTTATCTAGCTTTGGAGGAAGTAGCGCGAACAAAATATTTGAATCCTTCGACAAAAGAGATTGAAAAGAAAACAGATCATTTTCAAAAGAATGGTCTCAAATCACTGTAACGCTTATCGACCCGACTGCGGTTAGAGCAGATATCAAATTTAGAATTAAGATTCGTCCCATCCGGCTGATATTAACAAAATTTCATTTCCTTTTTTATTTATAATTCAAGATTTATCTTGAAAATTATACAAATTTTATCAACATATTGTTCCGAATAAAAAAAAAGAAATAGATTATTGAATCATTAAGATTCAAACTTTACGCTCTAGTAATTACTGGGTTGATCTTATTTGATAACTTAAAAATAAGAGCCAAGATCCAGATTTGAATTTAATGGTCCGGAAGACCCGAATTTTCGAAAGTAGAAAAGGCGTGGTGCGAGAAAGTTGCCTTTGGAGAAGACAAATTCAGAATTGAAAAAATTCAATTTTTTAACCATTTTTTTACCGAAATAAATCTGGCTTGAAATTTTCCATTTTTTTTTGTTTCAAAAAATGCACAATTAACCTAATCCGAAAAATAGTGTTATTGTGCATTTTTAAAAAATTCGAACTTGGAACCTTGAATACTTTTGCAAGTTAATTCAATTAGGTTAGATTTAAAATTCATCAGTTTAGGTTGAGGATTCAATAATTTTTTTGAAAATTTGCCTTTTTGATTAAATTTAACTATTTTTTATTACCAATTGAAATTCTTTTTGGTGGAAAATTAAATCTTTTGTTGTAGAATCATTTTTTATAGAAAATTAATCCTTTTAAATTGAAATTTAATCTTTCTTGGTCAAAGATTAATCTTCTCTTTTTTGTATAAAATTAATATTCTCATTTAAAAATTCATCTTTTTTGTTCAAAATTGAACTATTTGGTTTCTACTTGGTTCAAAATTGATTGGTTTTTGTTAAGGTTTTTTTTTTTTTAAATTCGTCTTCTTTTAAACTTTTTCATTGAAAATTTAAATCTTTTCCGATTGAAATATCAACTGCGCTACATTTTTTTAAGAATTCAGTTTTTTGTTTTAAAATTCAACTGTTTTGTTGAAGGTTCCTCTTTTTTATAGAAAATTCATGCATTTGAACAGAGATTTCATATTTGATTTATATTGATTTGTCATTGATGATTTGTTATTTGACGATTTATCATTTTATATGAAAATTTACCACTTTTTTTGAAAATTTATCTGTTTTGCAGAAATTCGTTTTTTTAGTTGAGAATTTTTTTTAACTGAATAATTACCTATTCTATTTTTGGTTAGAATTTGATCATTCCTAGTTGCATATTTAACAATTCCGTAAAAAATTCATATATTTTTTTAAAATTTGTCTTTTCTGGTAGAAATTTAATCTTCTTGATATAAAATTCATCCTTTTCCAATTTTTTCAATTTTTTTACTGCTTCTGTTTCGGTTACAATTCATATTTTTTGATAGGAAATCTTTTTGGGTTGAAAATTCAACTATTTTGTTGAAAATGCAATGTATTTCCCCCATTTTGAAAGATATTAGGATTTATGCTACTTGGGGGGGGGGGCTTTTGGGTTGTGCAGTGGATAGTGCAACCTATACAGCGGATAATTAATTAAAAATACTAATCTATGTAAAATGATTAATTTAATTTCATGAATAGTTAAGATACTTCTCAATTAATAAGTACCCACTGTGCAAATTTTAACAATAAATAATAAACTAATAGTTGCACTAAAAATTAAGCGTTGGTTTGAAATCAGGTTCGAAATTCAGGATTTGTCTTCTCCCTCAATTACCCTGACCGGATTTATTTCCGTTTTGAAATAAATGGTTTATTTCGTCCAATCCCATTTCGAGAGAGGATTGGACTTACCAATCCGCAGGAAACTAAATTAAGGCGGGATGCCAAATCCGGGATTTAGAACCACAACTAGAATGTCGCTTTTAATGTCCATCTATTGATTCCACCTTCCAGAAAATTTATTTTTTACTTATTTTATCATTTTTCCTGTTAACAATTATTCTTTCGACAAAAATAGTTTATTTGTAAATTATAATCCGATCAATTTCGCGATGGAATAATTTATTAATTATTCACGTACTTTTTTTTGACATTTTTTTTAAAGATGGTCATAGTTGCTCGATTTAACGGAGAAAAATAATTTTTAATTACAATTTCTATTGACGGTTTATTTTTGAAAGTTTTCGAACACGTTAATTAGGGCTGAAATCCGATTTTAGCAAAGTGTTATTAGTTTGCTTTTATGCCCTCTTTCAATATAATTTTCCTACAATTCTTGAAAAAACTCATTAGTTTTTAGAGATTTCGGATAATTTGAAAAGAAATTTAGATAGTATGCCGGATTTTACCAAATTTGAGAAAAAATAGGAATTAGTTAAAAAATATTTAAAGCTTTAAGAAATTTGGTAAAAATTTAAAAATATTTTATAACTTTTCGAAAATATTTTCAAGTGTTTAAATATTTTAAACTTAATCTAATTTATCCTAAAATTTTCAAACTTATTTTAAAATAAAAAAAGTTGATATAAAATCTTTCAAAATTTGTTTGTGTATATAAAATTCCTGAAAATTTAGGATATTAAGTAATTTTTAAATTCCAAGCACAGAGAAATTCCCTAAAATGATTAAACTTCCTAATCTAAATAATTAAAAAAATTTGCAATAAGAAATAATATACTTTAAAATGATAAACATATTTTTTATTTTTTTTCCATATGTTATTATTTATTTACAACTCATATTGTTTTTAATTATTTAGATTTGGGATTTTTTTAATTCGGTAATATTATAAACGATCAACATTTTTATTTTTAGTTTGCGAATTTTAAATTGTGGGAGTTTTTTTTTAAATATTTTCCTTTCGGAAATTTCACAGTGTCAAGAATTTTGTTTTTCGAAATTTTTCAATTGTTTCATTTTTAGAAATCGTTCGACATGTTTTGAAATAATAAATTAATTTCCAATATTCTAAAGATTTTCGTTTTATACTGTTGAAACCTATAAAAATCCCTAAAAGGCAGCAGAATTGTATGTCGTAATCTGCAAGAATCAGTATTTTGGTTTTGATTTTTTGAAATGTTTCAAAACTTCCAAATCTCTTTAAAAATTATTCGATTTTTTACTAAAATTATTTTTAAATCCTGCAAAGATAAAAAATGGTCTTAAAACCTTCGAAATTCTTTTTCGGCAATTCTTAAAAAGCTTCTAAATATTTTAATGAAATCTTCAAAGCTTTACATTATAATTTTTCAGTTTTGTTAAACTCTTTAAATTTTGAATTATTTTTGGAATTGTTTCAAAACTTCTAAATATCTTTTAAAAGGATTCGTATTTTATCTAGATTTTTTTTTTAATCTTGTAAAATAAAGAAAACTTTTTATGCTCTTAAAATCTCTTCAAAATTCTTTAAAAGCTCTTAAATTTGTATCCAAAATCTTCAAACATCTATACTATGTTTTTAATTTGTTGAAATCTCATTAAATTTTGAAAAAATTCCTTAAAAATCTTCCATTTTTTAAGATCTTTAAAAATATTTTGGAATGTTTAAAATTTGTTTTTAATTTTCTTTGAGAATCATTTGAAATCTTCCCAGGTCCCTTAAGAATATCTTTTTCGTCTCTTGAAACATTTCAAAATTCTTAAAAAGCTTTTACAGCTGTTGTTCGAAATCTTTCCAAATTTTTTGTTTGTTTTATTTTTTAAATCTTTTCAAGTTTTAAATTACTTTTAAAACATTTGAAAACTTTAAATATCTCTTGAAATTTCTCGAAGCTTTTTGAAATTTTTTAATTTTCGTTAATTGAACAATTTTCCTCCAAGACTGTTTACATTCTTTTTAAATTATATCCTAAAATTAATTTTTCAAAATAGGAATAAAATATTTTGAATTTTTCTAGAAATTTTTAAGAAATTTTTTTCTCTTAAAAGTTTTCAACATTCTTAAAAAGCTTCTTAATAGTGGTCTGAAATATTTCAAAATCTATATTTAGTTTTTAGTTTCTTAAAATCTCTTCAAATTTTTTTATATCTTTTGAAATGTTTTAAAGTAATTCTAGACTTTCTTTCAAAATCATTAATTGAACTTTATCTTGCAGTCCTCCATAATTGAAAAATTTTTCTTTACAATTTTCAACATTCCTTTTCCAAATATTAAGAAATCATTTGTAATGTTGTTGCAATCTTTTTGAATGTTTTCCTAATATTCACTTTTCAAAATAAAAAAATCATTTAAAATTATCCGTGGATTCCAAAGAATTTTATGTATTCTATTGAAAATTTTCAAAATTATAAAAAAGCTTCCAATTTTTTTTCGAAATCGATACATGGAAATTTCAAATAATTTCAAATCTTTTAGCCTGACCATTGCTGGTGATTTCTACTTACAAACTTTTTATTTTCTGGATTTTTTCATTTATTAAAATCAGTGATAAAAGCTATTAAATTAGACTGTAATTTTTATTTATTACTTATTTTTAACACGGAAAAAGCTGAGGTACTATAATGTATAATCGATAACAATTATACTACCTACAATGGTAATTTGTAAAATATGTACGTGATACAGTGTAGCAGTTTTCCTTGAACTTCGGAATTGCGCAACAATTTTAAAACGTGGATAATAATTGAAAATTTGTTAGCATATTTCTCAAATTATATTATAAATTAGACTCTAAGGAAATATATTCTAAATTAGATTCTAAGGAACTTGCAAAAGCTTTAAAATTTGTCAAAGAATTTTCAAAAATATTTGACAGGATTCAAAAAATTGCAAGGAATTCACAAAGATTAATATTAGTTAAAGAGATTAAAAAAAACTGAATGCAGATTGAAAGGATTTTCCAACATTCAGCGATTTTAAAGCAATACAAGAAATTATAAATGATTTCAAGAAATTTTGAAAGATTTTAGAGTACCTTAAAAAATTCTAACGAATTTCTATTATTTCAATTTTTTAAAGATTTTAGGGCACTTTGAAAAATTCCAAGGAATTTTCCAGCGATTCTAAAAATTTGAAAGGATTTAAAAATATTTCAAAGGTTTAAAAAAGTTCAAGGAATTTCCAAGAATCTCAAAAGTTTCCAAGACAAGAAAAAGGGAATTTTCAATAAAACAGTTCAATCTTCAACCAAATTAATCAATCTTTGAAAAAAAATTCCCAAAAAAAGTGTAATAGTTGATAATTCTACAAAAAGTACTTTAATTTTCAATAAAAAACTGTTAGATTAAATAAAATAATTCGAATTTTTAACAAAAGAGTTGAATTTGTAATCAAGAAAAATTTATCGCCAATAAAGAAAAAAATCAACAACAAAAAAAATCTTCTAACAAAATAATTTAATTTTTGACTTTAAAAGATGAGTTTTCAATTAAATAAGTGATTTTTGAAATGAAAAAGATAAAGTTTTTAGCAATAATGGAATAGAAACATTTTTTATAAAAAAAAAATAGTTTTTCAGAAAAAAAAAGAATTTTCAAACAAAAAATTAAATTTTTTAACATATTTTTAGTTAAAAATATTAATTTTTAATATAAAAACTAACTTGTGAAAAAAAAAGAAATTAAATTTTTTCCAAAAAGATTAATTTTTATACCAAGACTGAATAATTTTTATCGATATTCTACCAAATAGTTGAATTATTCATAAAAAATGTTCGCTTTCTGCAAAAAAACAATAAACTTTCGACAACGAAAAATAGAATAGTTTAATTTTTAATTAGACAAAGAAGTTTTTAGGTAAATGAAATAAATTTCGAAATGAAACACTTTCATTTTCAACTGAAAAAATGACAACTAATTTGTAACAAAAGAAATGAAATTTTAGCCAAAAAGATTAATTTAATATTGAAACTAAATAATTTTTAACAAAATTCTAACAAGGATTTTAATTTCGAATGGAATTTTTAACCCAATAGTTGAATTTGAAACTAAAAAGGTTTATTTTCTACCAAAAAAAAGACAAATTTTCAACAACAAAAAACAGAATAGATTAATTTTTAATTAGAAAGTAAGTTTTTAGGGAAATCAAATAAATTTCCAACGAAATAGTTTAATGTTCAACCAAATAAATTAATTTTCTACCAAAAAGATTAAATATATTTTAAAAATTCCACAAAAGTTTTAGGTAAATTTTTAGTAAACAAAATTAATTGCCAGTAAAAAAAACTAATACAAAAAAAACTAATGTTTGATGTTCAAACAAACATGAAATAGTTAAATTTTCAGTTAAAGAAATTAATTTTCAATCAAAATATTTAATTTTCAAAACAAAGAAATGAATTTTGAACTAAAAAGATTAATTTTCTACATGAAATATGTAATTTTCTGTTTGGAGAATAATTTTTTTTTAAATGTTAACAAAATAGTTAAATTTCGAAAAAAGAAGATTCTTCAACCTAAAAAAAGATGAATAGTCATAAAAAAATTGAATTTTTAAGAAAGTAATTCGACTTTGAACTAAGCAGTTGAATTTTAAACCAAATAAAAGTTTTTCAGTCTCAAATCATATTAGATTTTCTGTAAAATCTATGACAAAATTTTGGAAAATGAACCGAGTTTTTTTCTAAAGAAAGGGTTAAAGGTTAATTAAATTAAATTAATTATTTTATATATATTATCATTTTTACTCATTAATTAATCACTGTAGGTTGCATTATCCAGTCAAAGAAATTTATAAATAAAGTATTCAGAAAATTAAAAAAATATATGTAAATAGAATGTATTTTTTTTTAAGGACGTTAAATAATTCTGATTTTGCATTGAAATTTTTTTCAAGTGACAGATAGGTCATTGAATTCAATAACGCATTGCTACTGCGCTATTAACTGCATAGTATGTGGCCCATGACAAGGGTCGATTGCACCATTTAATTGAAATTCAAGAGACGCGGCTTTAAATTGACCTATTAAATCCTAGCTTCTGATTTTATCTATATTTAAAATTTAAATCCCGCTTCAGCTGGAAATCGATTTTTTAAAGTCTCGAATTCGCATTAATTGCAAGTGCGAGTTCAAATTCCACTTGAAACCTAATTCTAAAAATTAAATTAAGTTAACCTAATTTTTCAACTTATCGCTTCAAAAAGATTTTTTTGTATTCAAATTTTCAATTCATAGGTAATTATAGAGAATGGAAATCAAGATTTCAGATTGATAATCAAAAATTATTTTTTTAGAATCGTTTTACTATTTTTAAGCTGTGAAATTTTAAATACAACTTTTGCTAAAGTAGAAAGATTGATTTTTTTCCATTAAAAAAAATACGTTTTTTTTCAACATTTTGTTTTAAATTTTACAAACATTTATGTGCATGATCAAACTAAGAAAAATCCATAATCTATATTGTAAAATTTTATTTAATCAAGTTAGACGCATTTTAATTTATATTTGACATCAGCACTTTTAAATTTATTTTTAAAAAACCGTCAAAATAATATTTTTACAATAAATACGAAGATAACTATTGTTTCATATTTTCGTTGCATTATTTACATTTAAATAATAGTGCATTTTATCTATGAACATTTTTTTTGCTAGTTCTTTTACAAATTTTTTTCAAAATGTAACTATTTTTTTGAAAAATTTTGGTTGAAAATCGATCTTTTTGGTGGAAACTTTAGCTTTTTAGTTCAAAATTAATTTCTTCGAGGAAAATCATTTTTAAATCAAAAATTTATTATTCTATTTTGTTAAAATTCTGCCTTACGGTAAAAAATTCATCTTTTGGGTTGAAAATTCAACTATTGTGTCAAAAATTCATTTGCTTGGTTAACGATTCATTATTTTTGTAAAAATTAATTTCATTGCTTAAAAATGTAACTATTTTGTTGAAAATTTGTTATTGTTGAAAATTAATTTTTTAACTAAAAAATTCCCTACTCCATATATGGTTTAAGATTTATTTTCTTCAGCTGAAAATTTATGTATTTTTTTTCAACTTGGTCTTTTGTGGTAGAATATTAAGCTTCTTGGTGACTATGCATCTTTTTGTTTGAACATTCATGTTCTTTGATCGAAAATTAATCACTTCATTTGGGAATTTATTTATTCGATTGAAAATTAGTTTGTTTTTTATTGAAAATTAATTTTATCAATTGAAAATTTAACTACTCAATTTTTTATCAAAATTTATATTTTTTTGGTAGACATTTAATCTTCTTGGTTGACAACTTGGTAGAAAACTCATCTTTCGGGTTTGAAATTCAATTATTGGTTCAAAAATTCATTTTTTTGTAGAACCTTATTTATATTAGTTGAAACTTAATTTCTTTGCTCAAAAATTTTAATATTTTTTTTTCAAACTTTTCGTGTGTGTTGAAAATGAACTTTTTAAATAAAAAATTTAATTATTCCATGTTTGGTTTACCATTTATCTTCTTGAGTTGAAAATTCAGCTATTGGTTGAATATTCACGTTCTTTGATAGAAAATTAATCTTTTTGGTTGAAAATTCATTTCTTCAATTGAATATTAGTTTTTTCTCTATCAATAATTGATTTTTTAACTGAAAATTGAACTATTAGGACTCAATTTTCAATAGTTGGATTTAGAACAGTTTAAATTTGAATTTTCTTCCATTTTCAACATTTTAAATTTAAATGGTTTTAAATTGAATGAAATTGAAAGTTCAATTGTTGAAAATTTAATAAACTTGTGCAATGAATATTGAAGTTTTGAAAAGTCAAAAAAAGTTCATTTTCAACTATTAAAGATTGAAGAAAACTGATAACTAAACTTCAAACATTTGAAATTTCTATCGTTAAAAATTGAAGATAATTGAATTTTCTACAGGTAAAAACTCAGTTTTCAAATTTCTCTTCATATTTCAAAAGTGGAAAATTTAATTATCAATTTTTTTCTATTTTTAACAATTGCATTTTTCAATGTTACAAATGAAAAATGTTGAATTTTTCACTGTTGAAAAATTTAAGAAAATTTATAATTTAATTTTTCACAGATGACATTTCAATTATTGCAAGTTTCAAAAATTGAAAATTGAATATTCAAATGTTACTGTTGAAAATGAAGAAAGTGGAATTTTCATCAATTGGAAACTCAATGAAAAATTTTCATTAATTTTCAACAGTTGAATTTTAAACAGTTTAAAGTTGAATTTTCTTCCATTTGCAATATGTGAAAATTTAATTGTTCTAAATTGAAGCAAACTGAAAATTTAATTGTTGAAAATTTGATTAAATTTTACATTGTATATTAGTGTTTAAATTCAAGAAAATGTAATTTTCAACCACTAAAAATGGAAGCAACTTAATAATTGATAGGGAATGATAACTATAATTAAATAAATTATAATTAATATTGAAATTTTGCATTCTAAAATTTCCTTATGCGTGAATTAAATATAAATTAAGTGGTATTTTTGATTAAAAAGAAAAGTGACTCGAGATTGCTGCACTATCAGTACAGATAATATTGTACCGTCTATAGGATTCTCAACTTTTCACAAGTCTTGTGTCTATATTTCTTCACCCATCTCTAAATAATTATTTTATAAGTATGGTGTGGTATAATGTACTATCTGACGATTTCGTTTAAGACTTCATTTATTGATTATCAAGAAATTATTTAGGAAAAAATGTACAACTATCAGCCGAATACGCTGGAACCGCATTTATATCCGCTCTCACTTATATCCTCCCGCTTGGAATCCACCACTTTATTGTACCACGTGACTAACCGAACCAATCAGCCGACGCGTCATTGTCCTTTTCTAGCTCAATAAGCGTGCAGCGCGCCAAATTCCCCTCCGCTGAGGAGTGGTGGTTGGATCCCCTCCCGAGAGGATATAAGACAAGTGAATGTTTACGTTCTCAGACGGAGGATATGAACGCAGTTCCAGTGCAATTTTTCTCCATTTAATTATTTCACAGTGGGAATTTATAGTGAGTTCGAGTGGTTCGAGAGTCTGCCACTAATTGTACTGCAAATATTTTTCGAGCGTATAAAACCAGCGGTTTTTAGAAGGTAGTACCAATACTAGAAAATTTTTTTCACAATATCCAATTCAAAACAAATATCACTAGATGTTGAAAATACGGGGAAAGGTCCTACCTTTTCAGACTGCAAAATTGGTACTAATGGTGTAATATCAAAATGCTGCTCGTTCAGACCCAACTCAACGATTATTATTAATGTACTGAGTGAATCAATGGCGGATTCAAGAAATCTTGATAAAAATAGACGCTGTTTTAGAACGTCAACAAGCCACCAACAAATCCGTATAGCAAACATCAAAACAAGGCTTGACAATGCCGAGGCAACTCTCTTGCATTCTACACGTGAAGCACACACAAGTGTAGCGGAAGTCCTCGAACGACAAATGTACATAATATATTTAACTCTAGAATGATTAACGGGGGTAATACGTTACCCCATTTAAAGGTTAAAGTACGGTCTTGGCTATGGAAAGGTATAGTTTGGTGCGGTTCCCTAACCATAATTCACTTCAACTATATGACCTTCGACCTAGGTTAGTGAGCGAGTTTATTAGTGTTTTTTTGAGTTGTGTGTGGCATTAAATATCGATTGGGGTAACGCATTACCCCAGTTAACCATTTAAGTTCGACAATTAGATCGTAAATGAATTTCAGTTTTTTAATTCAAGCGGTTCAATTACGTATTTTAAGCATTCATTTTAAAATTGGAAGGGTGAATTAAAAAAAAATGGCTAAAAAGAAGGTATAATAAATGTTTGAATCTGAAGCTTCATGTAAAGTTTGAGCAGTCGGATAGTATAGCGATTTCAGTTGGACGTTTCAAGCATGAATTTTCAAGTTCAAAGTGTAAACAAAATTTCTTTTACGAAAATAGCAAAACAAAAAAATATGTATTGTGAATTAGAAACGTCATACAAAATCAGAGCTACTGTATCAGAAAACTTAAGTCGAGCAGAGCGAAGCATGGCACATGACCAACCGGCAGGTGACGAAAAAAAAAAAATACGAGGAAGCGCATGCTGACTCGGAATTGGAGGAGTACAGGATCGTTCTGTGCTCTAATTGCTCCGCTATAGAATAAATGAACATATTTAAATATTATTTTTTCATTTTTGAAGATTTTAAGCCATTTTGGGTTATTTATAATAAATTTGAATTTAAATAACCAATTTTACTGGTATTTTTTAAAGATTTTTGCCATTTGTCAGATTCCTCTAATTATATTGTTGACAAGCAGGTCTGCGTCATCTCCATTGGCAGAAATCTCTGTCTATTAACAAAATGTGAGAGGCTTACGTATCAAATTATGATATTATATTAACGGAAACTTGGTTACCTCCAGAAATAAACGAAGCTCATAGGTATAAATAAATACAATATTGTCCATAAAGATACCCAGTGGGCACAAAATTTGGCGACGTCTTTACGGCATCGCTACGACATCTTTACGACAACTTTAGGACATCCTATGTCCATGTCGTTAAGTCGTCTTTACGATATCGTAAATATGTCGTATGATCTGGTGATCTCTTTACGATATCGTAAAGTCACTGTAACGACATGGGCATAGGATGTCGTAAAGATGTCGTAACGATGTCATTAAGACGTCGCCAAATTTTGTGCCCACTGGGTACATCACGAGGAAGTAATGTATTATGATCTAACCACCCAGCAAACACATTCTGTAACTGTTCCAGATCAAAAAAGGAACTTTGTTCTATAACAGTTGTTACGAGATGGTGACAGAACTGTTCTATAACAAAAAGGTAACAGCACTCTAGAATACTGTGATAAAATTGTGACCGAACTATTCTACAACAAAAAGGTCACAGTGTTTTAGAACACTGTGACAAAATGAAGACATAACTGTTCTCGAACTATGTGACAGCACGATTCTGTAACAGTTGCTATAGAATTGTTCTATAACTCTATGACTATAATATTTGTTTCAAGTTCATTTTCGAACTGTATCGTAACAGTGTTATATCGAAGTTCTAGAACCCTGTTACAAGTGTGTTCTAGAACAAATTATGAACAAAGATTAGTCCGCTAACACTGTGGTCGAGCTGACCCTTGCGAATATCCCTAATGTGGACATCTCGGACGTATAATTTTTGTTAGTCGGGACTGCGCACGCGAATATCCCGGGATATCCTATTGCTGTGAGGGGTACATAATACTATTCCATATTTGATTCTAGAACATGTTCTTTTGTGTTCTAGAGCAGTTTCAGATCTGTTCTGTAACCATGTTTGCTGGACAGGTGTCTACTTTTAAAAGCATAGTAGAACAGATCAATTAATCAATCATAGACCTATATCAAGTGGACGCAATCTATATTGATTTTGCAGAGGCATTCGATCGAATCAATCTTAATCTTTTATTATCTAAACTAAAATCATACGGTGTCACAGGAAATTAAAAAAATAATTAATAAAAATATTTAAAAAATAAATAAACATAATAAATAAATAATAAAAAAAATTAAATGAAATTAAAATCAAATTCAAAACTCTATTTAACGCAAAATAATCAAGTTAATATGCAGAATTCCTGAAAATAAAACCAAGAAATCAAAAACCAAATTTAGAGAACCACCAGAAAAATTTTCCTATTGTAATTTAAAAAAAAATAACAAGTTTTCTAAAAAAGATAAGAATTCTTTTTTTTTGACAAAAATAAAACAAAGGAAAGAAAATTTTGAAGGCAACCAATCAAAGCCCCTTCCTTCTCTTTTTATTTATTTCGTCTTTTTTACTTTTATTATTAATGTTATTAATATATTCCCAAGAATTTTAGGACGATTTTTGGTATTGTCTTCAAAAAATTCAAGATCTTTAAAAAACTTCTAAATTTTATTTCACAATCTTCAACAATTTACATTTTGTTTTCAGTTTTTAAAAATATTTTTGAAATTTAAAAAAAAAACTAAATTTCTTTCCAAATCATACCAATTTGTTCTGAAACTCTGAATAAATTCTACAAAATTAAAAAATTGCAATAGAATCTTCCAGATTCTCTTTTTGCATTTTTAAAAATCTTTCGGAATGTTTTGAAATCTTTTTAAATATTGTCTTAAAATGAATTTTTCTAAATAAAAAAAAAATCATTTTATATTTTCCTAGAAATCTTATACAAAAAATGTTTCATTTAAACATTAAAAATTCATAAAAAGCTTCTAAATTTTTTATACAAAATGTTCAAAAATCAAAATTTTGTTTTAAATCCGTTAAAATCGTTTCAAGTTCGAAATTATTTTTTTTTAAAGAAACTTAACTAACAAATGCACTTTTGGCATTCTTTTTTTATGTTCAACCTTGGTCCTTTCACCACAATGAAATGTAAGTAACTTATCTTTAATCTAAACTTTTAAGTATATTTATGACAGTAAATAATTATCACTATATTAAACAATTTTTTTTTAACTTTTATTATCTTATGTGTTTATAAGAAAAAAGCCTGATTTTCTTTGAGGAATTAACAGACAATTATTAGCAGCAATAACTCCTTGTTATCAATTGATAACAATTGATTATTTTTTAAACGCAGAATGTTCAAAATTCACTTTTGGAATTTTCTTTCATTTTCAAATTATTTTTCATTTCAAATAATAGAATTTTCAAATGTTGAAAATGGAAGAAAATTGAACTTTCAACTGTTAAAAATTCAATGGTTGATAACTGATAATTGAATTCCACAGTTCAAGATTCAATTGCAAGATTCAATTTTTTTTATGAAAAAGTAACATTTATTCAGTGGATTCTCAGTAGAAAATTTATAAGATTTAACGAAAAATGCCTAACTCAAATGTGTTAAATAAACAATGTCCGTATATTTAAAATCGTTCTCATAATCAAGAAAATTTTCTCTCTTTAAAAAACCATAATAATTTAATCGTGACATTTCTTCCCCCGAAACGTTATTTTAACTTTAAATTTTTATTTAAATCCTAACTAGTTTAGTTTGAAAGCGGCCAAATGAAAATTAATAGATTAAAACCCGTGATCCCATGCCCATATCAGTCTTTTAAAAATCCAGTCACTAGAACCCCTTTCAAACCAAAAAAAATATTCAAAAATTTCATCCCTTAATCCAAAAATACTCAGGACTCCTAAAAGCTCTCATCCCTGAATGAAATCCTAGTTAAGAAATTAAAAAATAAACAAATTTCTTTAAGAAAATTCCAGGAGCGAGCGGCACGTCTTTAGATCCTCGCACGCTTGCAGGAAAAGCTCTAGAATAAAACGAAAAAAATCACACGAACCATGATGTTTCGAAGCCCGCAGCCCCAATCCGTTGATCCTCTTGGTGAGCTCAGCACTCGCTCTCTCGACAACTCCTTGCGCAGATATCGAAGACATCTCTCTTTTTTCGATTCTTATCTTTCCTCTAATAATGATTTCTCTTTAGAGTCAAGAACTTCCATGAGCTTCTGCTTCTAGGAAATTGAAAACTCCCCTCATAGTGCGCTCCAGACTTGGGGGAAACTCCACTTCTTTCGATCGCCTCCACTCCTCGTGCTCACGAGCGACGGACTCAGTTCATGCTCACGGTAACCAGATTCCACCGGGCGATATGCGCCCATCGATTTTCCTCGATGGACACACTTCACTTCCTCTACCACCGGAAATAACACCGCAATAAATCCAATCTATGAAATAAACTCGATAAACACCAGAAGTCTCTTGTCTCTCTCTTCACAGAACCAAACTGAAAGTGTTCAGTTAAAAGTAAAACTTCAGTTAAAATTAGAAGTTCAGTCAAAAGTAGAACTTCAGTTAAAACTAAATCTTCATTAAAAAGCCAATCCCTTTGAACAGAAATCCTTTTAAAATGTCAATAGAAGAATCGGTTCTTGTTTTTAAATAGTAGTGCACAATGGGGTGGATCTTGCACCCACTCTCGTCTTTTGGAACAAATCGATCCGGACCGGTTGGAAACTCGATTGAGGAGCCTTGCAGAAATGAGCTTTAATTCGAAGGGGAGCTTGAAAAACTTGAGGTTTTTTTTTTTTGTTTACATGCAAGTGAAGCGTTGAGATTCATAAAAACAAGGGAGTTGCGCGGTTCCGCTTCGAGGTGCTCTTGTGCGAGGCTTGACAATGGCACTCGGCTCGGGGGTGGTTTGCGCGAGACTGAATCGATATTCCTGAACTTGTCGGGCTACCCCCCACTATTGGTTTCTAGAGCGCGTTGGGTGGATTTGTCAGAGAGGCCGCTTGGCACCCCCAACGCTCGAGAAACCGCCGCGAACATGTGCGCAACGCGCCTGTCCCTAGGCCACTCGACTCACTTTACACCTACGAGCCTCAAGCCTGGCCTTTGACAACCCGTTTTGCACAAATTCTTGAAAACCCTCAAAACTTTCACTGAGCAATCTTGTTTTAGAAGAGCGAAATTTCAAAGTGTCTTCTAATCAAAGAAATTTGAATTCCCCGCGAGAATTCGAATCCTCGGACTGGTCAGTGCGAGTCCTGGATCGACCAGACCTCTCCGACTGTCGTACATGACTTATAATGCTATTTATAAAATATAATATAATTATTTAAATTTATTCTATTCATTATGATTATTACCTACCTGTAGGTTAAGGTGGAATCCGAACCATCAGAAGCTTTAGCACGAGTTATTCGCTGAATTAATGTGTTAGGCTTTCAAGATTAAACGCAGGTGTTACTTGAGTTTTAAACCGTCTCACAGTGGGGAAAAACGAGGAAATTGTTTTAAAACCGGTATATGTGCCCTATTTACACAAGAGGCAAAAAAACCATGATCTAGGGCGTCAAATTTTTAGGGGCCTCACGACGGCATGACATTTTTTTTATTATTACAGAACACATCTTTCGGAAGATGGACATGAAGATTTTACACTTATCGGGGGTGATTTTCGAGACTGGGGAGAGATGGACAAAACAATTTTACACTTAGAGATGATTTTTGGGGCTGCTGAAAGCTCGTCCAGGGAATTTCACATCTAGGAGTGATTTTTAGATGGGCAACAAAATTTTCCACTTTATAGAGATCATTTTTGAGGCTGCTAAGAGCTGGACAAGGGTATTTTATACTGAGGAGTTATTTTTGGATGGACACGATGATTTTACAGTTATGAGTGATTTTTGGATAAACGAAAGGATTTTAAACTTTATAAAGATGATTTTTGGCGCTTCTTAAACCTGGACAAGGGAATTTTTCACTAAGAACTAATTTTTTGACGGGCAAAAGGATTTTACACTTTATAGACATGATTTTGGGTCTGCTGAAAGATAGATCAGGGGATTTTAAACTTAGGAGTGATTTTTGAATGGACAAAAGGATTTTAACACTTTATAGAGATGATTTTACATTTACAAGGAGATTTACATTTAAGAGTGATGTTTGGATGGACAAAAGGATTTTACACTCATGCGTGATTTTTGGATAAACAAAAGGATTTTTCACTTTATAGAGATGATTTTTGAGATTGCAGAATGTTAAACCAGGGGATTTTAAATTTAGGAGTGATTTTTGAATGGACAAAAGGATTTTTTACTCCATAGAGATGATTCTTGGGTCTGCTAAAAACTCGCTAAGAGTATTTTACACTTAAGAGTGATTTTTGGATGGACAAAAGGGTTTTTACACTTAGGAGTGATTTTTTGATGGACAAAAGGATTTTACACTTTATAGAGATGATTTTTGGGGCTTCTGAAAGCTGAAAAAGGAGATTTTACACCTAAGAGTGATGTTTTGATGGACAAAAGGGTTTTTCGCTTAGGAGTGATTTTTGGATGCGCGAAAGGATTTTACACTTTATAGAGATGATTTTTGGGGCTGCTGAAAGTTGTCAAAAAGAGATTTTACACTTAAGATTGATGTTTGGATGGACAAAAAGGTTTTTTACACTTAGGAGTGATTTTGTTATGGACAAAAGGGTTTCATACTTTATAGAGATGATTTTTGGGTCTGCTGAAAGCTGGAGGAGATTTCACACCTAAGAGTAATGTTTGGATGGACAAAAGGGCTTTACACTTTATAGAGATAATTTTTGGGGCTGCTAAAGCTGAACAAGGGGATTTTACACATTGTAATTATATTTCTATGGAAAAAAAGGATTTTAAACTTACTATCAGAGATGATTTTTGGGTCTGTGGAGAGCTAGTTAAGGTGATTATACATTTTGGTGTGATTTTTAGGGAATGGGGAGAACAGGAAAAATGTATTTTACATTTAGGCGTGATTTTTGGGACTGTAAAGATAACAAAATAGGAATTTACTTCTAGGGTTGGTTTTTCGGAAAAGGAAAGCTTGACAAAAGAATTTTACACCAGAGGGAAGCTTTTTGGGCTTAAGAAATATCGATAGAAGGATTTTACACTTAGAGCTGGTTTTTTAGGCTGAGGAACGTTGCAACAGGGAATATATTACATGCATGTAGATTTGATTTTTGGGGCTGCCGAGAGCTGGTCAAGACAATTTTACATTTAGGGGTGATTTTCAGGTCTGAGCAGAATTGTACAAGGAGATTTTAATTTTAGGTTGGGTTTTTGGGGACTGGGAAGAATTGAAAAAGAGGATTTTTACACTTAGGGGTGGTTTCTGGGTCTGGGAAGGGCAGAAAATAGGAATTTACTCTTGGGGCTGGTTTTTGGGAAAGGGGAGAGCCGTATAAAAGGATTTTACACTTAGGGGTAATTTTTGGGGCAGCTCAAAGCTGGTGTAGTGGATTTTACACCTATATGTGAATTTCGGGTTTGCGGAGATCAGGACAAGATGATTTTACGTTTAGGGGTTATGTCAGGACAAAAGAAATTTACACCTTTGGGTTACTTTTGGGGCCGCGGAGAGCTAGACAAGGGAATTTTATAATTAGAGATGTTTTTCGCAGCTGAGGAAAGCTGCAAAAGGGGATATTAAACTTAGGAGTGATTTTTGGGGCTACGACTATGAATTCCGCTGTTATAGTAATGCACAGTGAAATATATTGTAACCAATCAATATTTATGAAAAGAACTCCGGGATATAAAAAATTTTGAATTTAACGTCTGCGAAACGACAAATTAGACCGATTCCCTCATCAGATTATTTAATAGAAAAATATAACAGTTTTGAACCATTATAATAACGTGATAGTAATTAAAATAATAGTAAAATTACCTTACCTTAGGTTATTCCGCAGAAATTTATGGACTTATGACCTAATTTTAATTTTGACTTATTTGTGGCTTTATGATAAAAGGTAATGTGATCTCTTTAGTGAACGATTTTTGAACCAAGTAAATGAATTTCCAACTAAAGTTATGAATGTTTAACAAATAATATTATTTTTAAGGTACCGGCTGAATTCTTAACTAAAACATATTATCAAATGACAACCAAATAGTTGCATTTTTAATTTAAAATACCTTACCATTTTAAAAGAAAAGAGATTAACTTTCAACAAAAAAGTTCATTTTGAACTAAAGAGTTGAATTTTAAAACAACAAAGATTAATTTTCATCAAAATAGTTCCATTTCAACCAAGAATGCTAAATTTTCAACGGGAAAAATATTGATTTTCAATCTTTGGAAATTAATTGTTGAATTTAGAACCAAATAGTTGTACTTTCAAGCAAAATGGATGAATCTTCAATAAAAAAAGTAGAATTTTTATCGAAATAGTTGAAGGTCGAAATAGGGGAAAATAAGCAGTTTTAAAAAAGGGGAAAAGAAACGAATAAAATTTTCACATCATATATTACTATAGATTAATTAGTTTCTTTTTTTTTAGACCAAATCTAAAAAGAGATGAGTTAATCTACATAAAGTGGCCTCTTACTTAAAAAAGTGACAATAGTGGCATTTTCTTACAAAATTAGTCCAAGTATGCGAAACTTCTCGAGTCTCATCTCGCCTCGAATCTCATATTAAATCTCGTTTTAAATAACTTCCGGTATACCTTTTTGCCTCAAATTTCCTATTTAATCTAGTCTGTAATTTCGTCTTGAATCTCGTCCTGAATTTCGTCTCGCTTCGAATATCTTGGTGAATCTCGTGACGCCTCGAATCTCATATTTAATCTCGTCCTGAATATCTTCTTGTGTCTCGTCTCGAATCTCATAATAAATCTATTCTCGAATCTTATCTTGAATTTCGCCTTGAATATCGTCCTGAACCTCGTCTCGCCTTAAATATCGTCCTGAATCTCGTAATAGTCTCGAGTCTCGTCTCGCCTCGAATTTCGTATTGAATCTCGTCTCAAATTTAGTCTCAAATATCTTCTTGAATCTCGTCTCGCCTCAAATATCACAATAAATCTAGTCTCGAGCCGCATCTGGAATCACGCCTCGAATCTCATCTCAAATGTGTTTTTGAATCTCTTCTGGAACCTCGACTCGTTTAAAATTTCGTATTAAATCTCGTCTTGAATCTCGTTTCGCATCGAATCTCGTGCTAAATCTCGTCTCTAAAATGTGTTTGAATCTCTTCTCGAACCTCGACTCGTCTCGAATTTTATATTAATTCTCGTCTTAAATATCATATTAAATCGAGTCTCGAATCTCATCTTGAATCTCACCTCGCCTCGAATCTCATACTAAATTTCGTCGAATATTGTCTTGACTTGAATCTCATATTAAATTTAGTCTCAAATCTCATCTTTAATCCCATTTTGAATCAAGTCAAGCCTCGAATCTCATATTGAATTTCTTCTCAAATCTCCTCTCGAGTATTTTCTTGAATCTCGACTCGCCTCAAATCTCATATTAAATATAGTCTCAAATCTCACATTGAATCTCGTCCTAAATCTCGTCTCGAATATGTTTTTGAATCTCGTCTCGAACCTCGACTCGCCTGGAATTTCATACTGAATCTCGTTTTAAACATCGTCTTGAATCTAGTTTCGCATCGAATTTCGTGCTAAATCTCGTCTCGAAAATGTGTTTGAATCTCTTCTCGAACCTCGACTCGCCTAGAATTTCATATTAATTCACGTTGAATCTTGTTTCGCCTCGAATCTCATATTAAGTCAAGTCTCGAATCTCACATTGAATCTCGTCCTAAATCTCGTCTCGAATATGTTTTTGAATTTTTTCTCGAACCTGGACTTGCCTCGAATTTCATATCGAATCTCGTCTTAAATATCTTCTTGAATCTCGTTTCGCCTCAAATCCCATATTAAATCTAGTCTCGAATCTCATCTTGAATCTCGCCTCGCCTCGAATATCATACTAAATTTCTTCTTTAGTATCTGCTTGAATCTTGTCTTGACTTGAAGCTCATATTAAATCTCATCTTGAATCCCATCCTGAATCTCGTCAAGCCTCGAATCTCATATTGAATCTCTTCTCAAATCTACTCTCGAGTATCTTCTTGAATCTCGACTCGCCTCAAATCTCATATTAAATATAGTCTCGAATCTCATCTTGAATCTCGTTCTATGACTCGTCTTGCAACTCGTCTCGAATAACTTCTAAAAATGACCATTTTTCCCGGTATATTTGTTTTTATATTATTTTCACGATGATTTATTTGTTATACTAAATACGTCCAGATATGTGGACATATTTTACAACAAATTGCTCTGGTGAGAATCTGTCTGAGCCTATAAATATTCCCTTTATACTTTGCTTGAATGATGTCCAAACAGTTTCAGGCCGTTGACACAGCTATGCACACTCGAGAGCATCGTGCTTTTCACATCGATGAGAATTTTTCCACCTCATCAATATTTCACTCCACAGAAGTATCATACCCTTTTTCAATACACAAATTCTATATAAATTATTTTTAAACAAGTTTCAAACTCGTCTTAAGAATAAAAAATAGTGTCGCAAATTCAACAATTTAAATTGAAATATAACTATTTGATGAAAAATTGATGTATTTTGCTGCAAATTCATCTTTTTTTATTCAATCCAACTGTTTTTTTATTCTAAATTAATTTTTTTTGTTGAAAAATTATATTCTCCAGTTGAAAATTCAAATGTTTTAGCAGCAAATTGATTCCTTTGATTGAAAATTTATTTTTTCTGCGGTTCATAAATTTTTTTAAACTGAAGAACTTCAATTTTTAGTTGAAAATTGATCTTTTTTAATTGAAAATCTAACTAATTTGTTGAAAGTTTTGGCTTTGTTTTTTGGCAGAAAATTCCAATATTTAGTACAAAATTAAATTGTTTTTGTAGAAAATTAATATTTTTGTTTGAAAATTCAACTATTTGGTAGAAAATTGAACTGCTTTTATGGACAATTTTTTTATAATTAATCTTCTTGGTTAAAAATTCAACTATTTGGTACAAAATTAAGCTGTTCTTCTAAAAAAATTCATTTTTTGTATGAAAATTAATTTATCGGTTAAAAATAAAACTATTTAGTAGAAAATGTATGTATTTTTTTGAAACTCGTTTTTGGTAAAGGAAAATCAATTTTTTTCATTTTCTTCCGTTGAAAATGAAACTATTTTGTTGAAAATTAACTTTTTTTTTAAATGAAAATTCATATTCTCGAATTTAAATCTCTTGTTTTATTAAAAATTAATTATGTTGAATGAAAATTTAACTTATACATTTTTTTATTAAAAAATTAGCTTTCTTAATTTCAAAATTCAACTATTTAATTAAAATATTTTAGAAACGGAAAAAATATAAACTAACAATTAGTCAAATAAAACTTGGACTAAAATCACATCCATTGTTTCAACTATACAGTTCAAAATTTAATTTCTACAAAATTAATTTTTTGGTTAAAAATAAAAATATTTTGTTAAAAATGTATGTATTTTTTTTTGTTGAAACTCGTTTTGTTGGTGAAAAATCAATTTTTTCAGTTGAAAATGCAACTACTTTGTTAAAAATTAATCTGTTTGACATCAACATGTTTCGTTGAAAATTCCACAGATTGGTTGAAAATGATTTTTTTTTTTAATGAAAAATCATCTTCTCCGGTAGAAATTTCCCCCTTTTATTGAAAATTTATCTCTTTTAGTTTCGAAATTCAACTATTTAGTTTAAAATATTTCAAAAACGGAAAAAATATAAACTAAAAATTAATCAAATAAAATTTGATCTTTTTATTTGAAAATTGGTGTAATTTGTTGAGTTTTTTTTATTGAAAATTCAAATATTTGGTACAAAATTAAACTTTTTTTCTATAAAATTAATTTGATTTTATGAAAATTAATTTATTGGATAAAAATAAAATTATTTAGTTGAAAATGTATGTATTTTTTTGCAAATCGTTTTTGTTGCTGGAAATTCAATTTTTGTTCAGTTAAAAATGCAACAATTCTGTTGAAAAATAATCTGATTTAGTTGAAAATTAACTTTTTTTTTAATGAAAATTCATATTCTCGGATTGAAATCTCGTCTTTTTATTAAAAGCATATTCTGTTTAATGAAAATTTAACCAATACATTTTTTATTAAAAAATTATCTTTTTTATTTTAAAAATTCAAATATTTAATTCAAATGTTTTAGAAACGAAAAATATAAACAAACAACAAATTAAATAAAACTTGGACTAAAATCACATCCATTGTTCAAATTTTTTAGTTAAAAATTTCATAATTTGTTAAAAGTTTATCTTTTTTGACAGAAAATTCCATTATTTAGTACGAAATTAAATTGTTTTTGTAGAAAATTAATATTTTTGTTTGAAAATTCCACTATTTGGTAAAAAATTAAAATGTTTTTATGGAAAAAGTTTATTCTTTTGCTAAAAATTAATCTTCATGATTGAAAATTCAACTATTTAGTAGAAAATTAAACTGCTTTTATGGACAATTTTTTTTATAATTAATCTTCTGAGTTAAAAATTTAACTATTTGGTACAAAATTAAACTGTTCTTCTAAAAAATTCATTTTTTGTATGAAAATTAATTTATTTGTTAAAAATAAAACTATTTGGTAGAAAATGTATGTATTTTTTAAAATAAAAATTCATATTCTCGGATTGAAATCTCGTCTCTTTATTAAAAATGAACGATATTGAATGAAAATTTAATCAATACATTTTTTTATTAAAAATTTCTCTTTTTTAGTTTCAAAATTTAACTATTTAGTTAA
>NC_046659.1:105175255-105181987 GCF_010883055.1 Belonocnema kinseyi
AAATAAAATTTGAATTAAATCGCATCCATTTTTCAAACTTTTTAGTTGAAAATGTACGTAATTTGTTAAAAGTTTGTCTTTTTTGGCAGAAAATTCAACCATTTAGTACGAAATTAAACTGTTTTTGTAGAAAATTAATTTTTTTAAATGAATATTTTTGGTTGAAAATTCGACTATTTAAATTAAAATATTTTAGAAACAGAAAAAATATAAACTAAAAATTAATCAAATAAAATTTGGACTAAATTTACATCTATTGTTAACACTACTTAGTTGAAAATTGAAGTAATTTGTTGTCAGTTTTTTTTTGTAGAAAATACATTTTTTTGGTTGAAAATTCGAATTTTTGATAGAAAATTGAATTGTTTATATGGAAAACGTTTTTTCTTTTGTTAAAAATTAATCTTCGTGATTGAAAATTCAACTATTTTTCTATCAAATTCATTTATTTTTTAAAATTAAAATTATTTTATTGGTCACAAATAAAACTATTTGGTTAAAAATTTATGTATTTTTTTTTTAACTCGTTCTCGTTTGTGAAAATTTATCTCTTTTAGTTTAAAAATTCGACTATTTAGTTAAAATATTTTAGAAACGGAAAAAATATAAACTAAAAATTAATCAAATAAAATTTGGACTAAATTCACATCTATTGTTCACACTACTTAGTTGAAAATTGATGTAATTTGTTGAGTTTTTTTTTTTAATTAATTTTTTTTATTAAAAATTCAAATATTTGGTGCAAAATTAAACTGTTTTTCTACAAAATTGATTTTTTTAATGCAAATTAATTTTTTGGTTAAAAAAAACAATCTATTTTCCAACTATTTTCTTAAAAATTAATCTGTCATCTGTCAATTAATCAACATGTTTCGTTGAAAATTCCACTGTTTAGTTGAAAATTATATATTTTTAAAATGAAAATTCATATTCTCGGATTCAAATCTCAATATATAATCTTAAAAATGAATTCCGTTGAATTAATATTTAAACAATAGATTTTTTATTAAAAATTAAATTTTTTTAGTTTCAAAATTCCACTATTTAGTTAAAATATTTTAGAAAAAAAAAATTTAACTAAAAATTAATCAAATAAAACTTGGCTTAAAATCACATTTATTGTTCCAACTATTTAGTTTGAAAATTTATTGGAAGTTTGTCCTTTTTGTAGAAAATTTAATTTTTTTAAATTGAAAATTCAACTATTTGGTAAAATATTTAAACTGTTTTTTATGAAAAAATTGTTTTTTTTCCTTGCTGAAAATTAACATTCTTGCTTGAGAATTCAACAATTTAGTTTAATTTTAAAACCTTTAAATAATTTAATTAATAAAATTAAAATTATATTATTTTTATTTAAATTATGAAATTATTCAAATTTAATTTAATTAACAGAATACTCAAATCAGCTCCAACGTTTTTCAAAAATTCCTAAGAAAGTACTTGCAGAATAGAAGAAAAAAAAAACATAATTTTGAGAAAGAGGGTAACATTTATTATTATTTTTATACATTATTGCACTTAGTGCAACAGTATTGTTTTGGAGAGCGCGTAAAAAGCCGAGTGACTCATATCTTCATTCCAGCCATCGAGTTCTCCAAGAGCTTGAAAATTAAAAAAATTATTATCAAACAGACATACAGAGATTTCACGGGAAGTTTGTTGGATTCAAGAAATTTTGAAAAATCTCGAGGGATCTCTCGGTAAATAATTCAAAGGATTTTCCTATAATTATATTTGGAATTAGATTTCATCTCATTTAAATGGAAATTCGTTCGGAATTCTGAAAATTCATTCCAATTCGACGACTCTCGCAGAATGGAATTTAAAAAAATAAATAAAATATCTCGAAGTCGTAATGTTTACGGATTTTCTATGGATTACGTAGCGGATTATAGACTTTCTCTAAGATAGATTAAAAATTTTTTAATTTATTATTTTATTTTAAGAAAAAAAAATGTCTTTTCTATACTATAAAATATTGTTTTTAACAAAATACTTGAATTTTCAACCTAAAAAGACAAATTAGCAACAAAAAAGGGCCACTCATTTTTTGAAAATCTGACTTTTTAGTTTCAAAATTCATCTGTTGCTTACAATTTTCATTTTTTTTAAACAAAAATGTAACTACGGTTTTGTTAAAAATTTTTTAGAAAATGAACTTTTTTTTTAATTTATATTTTGGTCTTGAAAAATGAACTGAAATCTTTTCTCGGTGAAAGTTTAACTTAAAAAAAAATGTGCAGTTTTGCATTATAAATTCATATATTTTAGTACGAATTCCATCTGTCTTGGATAAAATTTCTTTTTTTCTTGAAAACAATTTTCTCATTGGATTGAAAATTTAATTTTTAGTCGTAGAAATTGATTTTTTATTTAAAAATTCATATTTAAATGTTAAAAGTCAACTGAAATCTTTTTGGATGAAAATAAATCTATCTATTTGAAACCCAGTTTAAAAAAAAAATAAAAATTCATCTTCTTTAAGAGAAACTTCGTCTTTTTTTAAATAAAAATGCAACATTTTGGTAGAGAATCCAACGAGTTTACTTAAAATTCACCATTGCTGGTGAAAAATTTGTCTTTTTGGATTCAAAATTCAATTTGTTTTTCGTCGAAAAAAATAAAATTCAGCTATTTTT
Source organism: Belonocnema kinseyi (assembly GCF_010883055.1). Taxonomy (NCBI): domain Eukaryota; kingdom Metazoa; phylum Arthropoda; class Insecta; order Hymenoptera; family Cynipidae; genus Belonocnema; species Belonocnema kinseyi. The sequence goes on from NC_046659.1 coordinate 105,177,898, forward strand.
TGAAAATTTATCTTTCTGATTCAAAAATTCATCTTTTAAAATTGAAAATTTTCATGAAAATACAACTTTTTGGTTGAAAATCCTTCTTCTTTTCTTGAGTATGCAACTTTTTTTTAAAAGAGATTTGGATTAATCACTTTGTTAAGTGGGAAATTATTTTTTTGTTGTTGTTGAAAAATCTTTTTGGTATTAAAAATATTTTTTTTATATCAATTTTATCTTTTTTTATTGAAATATAAACTATGACAATTTTTTATTGGAAATTTACCTTTCTAGGTTGAAAATTCAATAATTATGTCAAAAATAAAATTATTTTGTTGAAAAGTCAACTGGAATATTTTTTGGATGAAAATTAAAACTATTTTTTTTTCAATTTTTTCTTTTTTTGTATATAAATTCATTGTTTTTGGTAAAAAAAAAATCGAATTTGTGAAATAAAAATACAATTTTTTGGCGTAGAAACTTATTTCGTGTTTAAAAAATTAAATTTTGATCTTAAAAAGTTATCTGGAATATTTTTTTGATGAAAATTCAACTATTTTTTGGAAAATTTATACTTTTGATTCAAAAATTTATTTTTTTGAACAGAAATTTCATTTACTTCATGAAAATTCAACTATGTTATTTTACATTTTTTGAAAACATTCAATTATTTAAACAAATTTTTTAATACTTCTAAATATCTTTTATAAGGATTCGAATTATTCATAAATTTTTATTTTTAATCGTTTAAAATGGAATATATTTTTGACAATTTTGAAAATCTTTTAAAATATTTTTTAAATATTCTGGTAAAATTATTTCTTCAAAATAAAAAGTCGTTTTCAATTATCCTAAGAATCTTAAGAAAATGTTTTAAATTCTTTTGTCCCTTTCATAACTTAAAAAAAGATGATAAATTTTGTTTTTATAGATGCTCAATATTAATTATACATCAAAATTCAACAATTTAAATTGAAAATGAAAATTTTTAAAAATAAAATTGTAACATTTAATGTTTATTTTTTGTTTTGTTTGAAATATTTGATAGCAACAGTTGTTTTTTTATTACAAAAATTTAAGTTTTAGGCCAAAACAATATTTTAAATTTGATGAAAGCGTTTAATTATGAACAAATTATTTTTAAGTCATTTTAAAAGTCAAAATAGTTCATAGTTTCAATCGGGGACGTTTAAATTTTTTTAACTACACTAATAATTTCAAAATTCTAATTTAAAAAATTTAATTTTTTACGTTAAAATCTGGAAATTTTTTATTTTGAACTAATTTCGAATCGTCTTGTAAAATCAATTATTATTTACTTCTTAATCCTTAATTTATAGTGAAATTTCAAAAATCATTATAATTTATATTCACTTTAGATCAACTAAAAAGGTTTTTTTATCCACAATTGCCGATTTCAAACGCCCCTAATTTTTAATTTTTTAAGTCTTTAAAACTGTATTTTAAAATTCTTTAAATGAAAAATGCACGCTTAAAAAATAAAGTCCAAAATTTTAAATTTGTAAGTGAAAGAGTTTCGAATTACGCACTGTAAACTAAATTATATCATAAATGAAGATGATAAAAATCCAACTGATTATTTTAAAAAACTGTTGAAATGAAACACAGAGAAAATATTTTTTTTTAATTTGTAAAATTACCAGTCAAAATATAAATTCACCGCCATTTCTCAGTTCGAAGGGTAACAAATTCAGGATGAATTCATAAGATTTCAAAGCAATTCAAGTTCAATTTAAATTAATCGGAAAACATTTTTTATTTTTTAAATTCCATTGATTTCCGTGAAATTGGAACGAATTTTTGAATCTTGAAAATCCTACTAATTAATATTCAAAAAATTGGGCTAATGACTGCAAAACATTTTTAAAAAATTCAAATGAATTGGAAGTGATTTAAAAAATCGAAAAAATTCCATTTTTTTCAGTAAAATTTGAGTGAATTTAATGGAATTTATGGGAAATGGTAAGAATTCGATGGAATTCATAAAAAAAAAATTAAGCTGAAATAAAAAAAGGAACCAAGTGAATTGAAAAAAATTCTAATTTAAAAAGAAATTTGATAAAATGCCTAAGAATTTAAGGTGAATTTAAAAGAATTCAGGATCAATTAATAAGAATTTAGAACGAATTTCAAAATAATTGCAAGAAATATTTGAAAATTTCCAAAATAAAAAATAAAATAACCTAAAATATTTAAAACTCTTTAAAATCTTTTGAAAGAAAAAAACACTTAAAAATATTTCCAATCTTTTGATCATTTTATTAATTGATCCTTGAGATCGAATTTTTTTCAAGTTCTTTAAATTAGAAAAATTAATTCATATTAAAATTTTCAAAATTGTATAATTTTAAGGAATTTTAAACTAGAAACATTAAAAACTGAATTTTTTAAATTAGAAATTAAATTATTTTCATTTCAAATAGTTTAAACATCCTTGAAAAACTTTATAATTTTATTTCAAAATCGTTAGAAATATAGAAGTTGTTTTGAACTTGTTGAAATTTAAAATTATTTTTGAAATTTTTTCACAACTTCTAAACATCGATCAAAATTAATGGCATTTTTTCTACTATATTTAGAAAATCCTTCAAATTTTGATGTATAAATAGCAATCGAACATTTGTTAATTGTAGACGTAGTTTGGCTCCGTTTAAGATTTTCAACAAAAAATTAGAATCTTTTCAAGAATTGTGAAAGGCTTCAAAACAATAAAAGTATTTTCTTAAGGTTCCTAGGAAAATTAAAATTATTTTTAATTTTGAAATATTATTTTAAGAAAATATTTTTAAAAGTTTCAAAAGATTTACAAAATTGTCAAAAAAAGGATCTGGAAGACTGTGAGAAAACTTTTTAAAATAACGTTCAAAATTTAAAGGCTCTTAGAAATTTAAACGATTCAATATTTTATACAGAACAAAATTTTTGTTTTTTAAATTTTTGTTCACTATTTAAAACTTAAAGTACAGAACAATTAAAAAATGTATTTAATTTTATTACTATTTATCTAGTAAATAAAAATGTTTTTCGTCTGAAATTTTCACCTCCAAAGGCTTTGAATTTTTGATTGTTCAGCATTTTAAAATTGTTCAAATTGAAAATGTAGGCGTAAAAATATAAATTGAAAATTGTTCAAACAAAAGATTTTCGAAAATACGCATTGTAAACTGAATAATAGAATAATTGTAAAGGACAAGGAAAAATCAGGGAATTTTGGAAAATGAAGTTCTCGCTGACCGTTGAGTGATTAAAGTACGGTCCCATATAAATAATAAAAAATAAGGATTATTGTAAATAAAAAATTAAGGAATATTGTAAATAAAAAAAAAATAAAAAAGAATTGTACCTTCAAGTCCCAAAGGACAAGTTGACCATCCAAACTGCTCGTGCTGAATCTCAATTCAGAGACTTTGCGCAAACAAGTAACTGTGTTTTGGTGAATACTGTCGAGCGAACTGTCGTTCGTTTCAACTCTCGCTTGTCGATCCAACGACTGAAATTTTCGCATGGCTGATAATCCAGCTGCTCCCTTCTTTTGCGTATTGTCCAACTTCGATGCGAAGTAAATTTGACCATTGTCGTCCACAGAGTACAACATTGGCATGCAATTGTGGCCCTTTAAAATGCCATTTTTTAAAATATAAGAGCAAGATTTAATTATAAAAAAAAAAAATGATTTAAAAAATCTCTATTAATTTCAGAGTGTCTAACAGGCGGAAGATTCTAAATTTCAGGATTTCTTGTGGTCTATTTTGCGTTTTCCGGGTCTGCTGATTATAATTCTTCTTGAAATTTTCATGTTCTGACTCAAAATTTTAATACTTTTGGAAAATTTCTTGTTCCAAATCAAAATTCTAATTTTTTTTTTAATTACCTCTTCCAAGTCAGAATTATAATAATTTTCAATAAATTCCCCGTTCCAAATTAAAAATCTATTTTTTAAATATATTTTATATATATTATTATTTTTCTAAGACTTATTTTGTCAAATAAGAATCATAATTCTATTCGAAAATTGCTTGTTCCAACTCAACATTTTTTTTTGTAATTACCACTAACAAATCAGAATACTAATTCTTTTATATATTAT
>NC_046659.1:105182087-105185067 GCF_010883055.1 Belonocnema kinseyi
AATTACGATTCTGATTTGGCAAAATGAATTTTCGAAAAACAAAAAAAAAACAATTTTCATTAGAAGAGGGGACTTTTTGAAAAGAATTATAATTCTGACTTGTACTTTGAATTTTGTAAAAGAATCACAAGAATTGGAAATTTTTAAAAAGAATTATTATTCTTATTTTGAAGTTTGCCAGAGGTGTTTAAGAACCAAACTATAGTTTGAGCCTAGAATAGGACATTTTTCCAAAGAATTACAATTTTGACTTAGAATGAGAATTTTTCTAAGAGAATGACAATTTTGATTAGAATCGAGAAATTTTCAAAAAGATTTACTTTTCTGATCTGGAAAAGGTAAAGTTTCCAAAAAATTACAATTTTTTCCAAAATAATTGCAATTTTCACCAGAATGAGGGAATTTTTGAAAAGAATTATTAGTCCGAATAGATAATATTCCAAAAAATTACCATTTTGTGTTGAAACAAGTAATTTTCGAAGAGAATTATGATTCGGATTTGGCAAAATGAATTTTCGAAAAATAAAAAAAAACTTAATTAGAAACGGGGACTTTTGAAAAAGAATTATGCTTCTAATTTGGAACAGGAAAGTTTCGAAAAGATTTATAATACTGACTTGGAACAATACATTTTCTTAAATAATTACAATTTTCATGAGATGATTTTCCAACAAAAAAAATACAATTTTGAGTTGGAACAAGTAATTTTCGAAGAGAATTATAATTCTGATTTGGCAAAATGAATTTTTGAAAAAAAAACACTTTATTAGGAACGAAGACTTTTTTTAAATTATTATGTTTCTAATTTGGAACGGGTAACTTTTAAAAAAGAATTCTAATTCTGACTTGGAAGAGGATTTTTTAAAGAAGAATTCTAACTTGGAAAAGTTATTTTCGTCAAAGAAGTATAACTGACTAGGAACGGGGAATTCTCGAAAAAATTTATTATTCTGATTTGGAAGAGGTAATTTTCAAAAAAAGAAAACAATTTTGAGTTTGAACAAGTAATTTTCGAACAGAATTGTGATTCTGATTTGGCAAAATAAATTTTCGAGAAAAAAAAACACGTTTTATTAGGAACTGGGACTTTTTAAAAAGCATTTTTTTAAATTTGGAACATGCAATTTTTGAAAATAATTATAATTCTGACTTGGAAGAGGATTTATTCAGAAGAATTCTGTCTTGGAACAGTGAATTTTCCAAAATAATTACAATTTTGACTAGGAACGGGGAATTTTCAAAAAGAATTATGATTCTGATTAGGAAGAGATGATTTTTAAAAAATTACAATTTTGAGTTGAAAAAAGGAATTTTCGAACAAAATTAGGATTCTGATTTGTAAAGTTGAACTTTCGAGAAAAAAAAATAATTAGGAACGGAGACTTTTGAAAAAGAATTATGATTTTAATTTGGAACCGGAAATTTTCGAAAAGAATTATAATTCTGAATTGAAAGCGGATTTTTTTAGAAGATTTCTGACTTGGAAGAGTGAATTTTCCAAAATAATGACAATTTTCACTGTAAACGGGGAATTTTCAAAAAGAATTAGTATTGTGATTTGGAAGAGGTAATTTCAAAAAAAAAAAAAAAAAAAAACAATTTTGAGTTGGAAAAAGGGATTTTCAAAATGAATTATGATTCTGATTTGGTTTGGCAAAATGAATTTTCGAAAAATAGAAAAAAAAATTTAATTAGGAACGGGGACTTTTGGAAAAAAATTATGTTTCTAATTTGGAACAGGAAAGTTTCGAAAAGAGTTATCATTCTGATTTGGAACAGTGAATTTTCTAAAATAATTATAATTTTCAAGAAATGATTTTCCTAAAAAAAACTACAATTTTTAGTTGGAACAAGGAATTTTCGAGATCAATTATGATTTTGATTTTGAAGATGTAATTTAAAACATGGAATAAAAAATTGTCTAAAAGATTACAGTTTTGACTAAGATCGGGGAATTTTCGAAATGATTTATTATTCAGATTATGAAGAGATGATTTTCCAAAAAATTACAATTTTGTGTTGGAACAAGGAATGTTTGAACAGAATTAGGATTCTGATTTGTAAAAATGAACTTTCGAAAAAAGAAATAATAATAATGAATGAGGAACGGAGACTTTTTAAAAAGAATTATGATTTTAATTTGGAAACGGAAATTTTCGAAAAGAATTATAATTCTGAATAGAAAGCGGATTTTTTTAGAAGATTTCTCACTTGGAAGAGTGAATTTTCCAAAATAATGACAATTTTCACTGTAAACGGGGAATTTTCAAAAAGAATTAATATTCTGATTTGGTAGTGGTAATTACAAAAAAAAAATGTTGAGTTGGAACAAGTAATTTTCGAACAGAATTATGATTTCTATTTGGCAAAATAAAATTTAAAAAATAAAAAAATATATTTAATATATATAAAAATATATGTATATAAAATTTATTTAAAAAATTTTTTTATTTGGAACGGGGAATTTTTGAAAAGAATTATAATTCTCAATTGCAAGCGGATTTTTTTTAGAAGATTTCTCACTTGGAAGAGTGAATTTTCCAAAATAATTACAATTTTTACTGGAAACGGGGAATTTTCAAAAAGAATTAATATTCTGATTTGGTAGAGGTAATTTTCAAACAAAAAAAAATTTTAGTTAGAACAAGGGATTTTCGAACAGAATTATGATTCTGATTTGGTTTGGCAAAATGAATTTTGGAAAAATAAAAAAAAAAATAAAGTTAATTAGGAACGGGAACTTTTGGAAAAGAATTATGTTTCTAATTTGGAACAGGAAAGTTTTGAAAAAAGTTATAATTCTGACTTGAAAGAGTGAATTTTCCAAAATAATTACAATTTTCACTGGAAACGGGTAATTTTCAAAAAGAATTAGTTTTCTGATTTGTTAGTGGTAATTACAAAAAAAAATGTTTAGTTGGAACAAGTAATTTTCGAACAGAATTATGATTCTTATTTGGCAAAATAAATTTTAGAAAAA
>NC_046659.1:105185167-105200171 GCF_010883055.1 Belonocnema kinseyi
TTCCAAATCAGAATAATAATTCCTGTTTTTTATTTTTTTTTTAATTGCCTCTTTGAAATCAAAATCATAATTCATCTTGAAAATCTCTTGTTTCAACTCAAAATTTTAATTTTTGAAAAATTGTCTCTTCCAAATCAGAATTAGAATTCTTTTCGAAAATTGCACGTTTCAAATTAGTAACAAAATTCTTTTTAAAAAATCCCAGTTCCTAGTAAAAATGGTCATTCTTTTGGAAAAAAATCTGTATTAGGTCAGATTTTTTTTTTTAATTACTACATCTTCAAAATCAACATTTATTTTGAAAATTCATTGTTCCAACTCAAAAGTGTAATTTTTTGGAAGTTCATCTATTAAAAAACGGAATACTAATTCTTTTCGAAAATTCCCCGTTCCTAGTCAAAATTTTCATTATTTTGGAAAATTCACTCTTCCAAATTGGAATTAGAATTCTTCTAAAAAAAATCCTTTTCAAAGTTAGAATTATAATTCTTTTCGAAAGTTTCTTGTTCCAAATTAGAATCATAATGCTTTTTAAGAAGTCTCCGTTCCTAATTAATTTATTTTTATTTTTCGAAACTTCATTTTTATAAATCAGAATTATAATTCTGTTCAAAAATTCCTTTTTCCAACTCAAAATTGTAATTCTTTAAAGAAAATAACTTTTTCAAGACAGAATTAGAATTATTCTAAAAAAGATCCTCTTCCAAGTTAGAATTATCATTCTTTTTAAAACTTACCCGTTCCAAATTAGAAACATAATCATTTTTAAAAAGTCCCCATTCCTAATAAAAAGTGTTTTTTTTCTCTCGAAACTTCATTTTTCCAAATCAGAATTATAATTCTGTTCGAAAATTCCTTGTTCCAACTCAAAATTATAATTTTTTGGAAAATTACCTCTTCCAAATTTGAATAATAATTACTTTCAAAAATTCCCCGATCTTATTTAAAACTATAATTATTTTGGAAAACTCGCTGTTCCAAGTCAGAATTAGAAATCTTTTCAAAAATTCCCTGTTCCAAATTAGAATCATAATTCTTGTCAGAATCTTGATTCGGTTCGAAAATTCCTTGTTCCAACTCAAAATTCTTTTCTTAAATTCTTTGTTCCAAATAAAATAAAGTCAAAAAAAATTTTTTTAATTCAATATTCCAAGTCAGGATTAGAATTCTTGTACAAAAATTTCCCTCCCAATTCTTTTCGAAAAATCTGCCTTCCAAATTAGAATTAGAATTTATTTTAAAAAATTCTCCCCTCCTAATTAAAATTGTAAATTTTGTAAAAATTCATTTTGCCAAATTAGAATTATAATTCTTTTCTCGAAAATTCTCTGTTACAAATTAGAACTATAATTCTCCCAAAAAATTTCCCGGTCCTTTATAAAATTGTAATTTTTTTCGAAAATTAATTTTGCGAAATTAGAATTCTTTTTGAAAATTTCCTCTTTCATGTCAGAATAATTCTTTTCGAAAATTACCCGTTGTGTAATTTTTTTTTTAAAATCATCTCTTGAAAATTGTAACTATTTTAGAAAACTCACCGCTCCAAGTCAAAATTATAAATCTTATCGAAACTTTCCTGTTTCAAATTAGAAACATTTTTTTCAAAAGTCCCGGTTCTTAATTGAATTTTTTTATTTTTCGAAAATTCATTTTGCCAAATCAAATCAGAATTATAATTTTTTTTTTCGAAAATCCCCTGTTCCAGCTCAAAATTGTTTTTTTTTTTTTTTTTTTTTTTTTTTTTTTTAATTACCTCTTCCAAATCAGAACACTAATTCTTTTTGAAAATTCCCCGATTCTAGGGAAAATTGTAATTGTTTTGGAAAAATCAACTGTTTCAAGTCAGAATTATAATTATTTTAAAAAATTTCCCGTTCAAAATTTGTAACATAATTCTTTTTTAAAATTTCCTGAACTAGGGGTCAGAATTTCCTTTTTTCCAACTCAAAATTGTAATTTGCTTTTAAATTACCGCTTACAAATCAGAATAATAATTCTTTTCGAAAATTTCCCGTTCCTCGTCAAAATTGTAATTATTTTGGAAAATTCCTTGAACAACTCAAAATTGTTTTTTTTTTTTAATTACCTCTTCCAAATCAGAACACTAATTCTTTTTGAAAAAAAATCCCGGTTCAAAATTAAAATAATAATTCTCTTTTAAAATTCAATTTTCCAAGTCAAACTCGTAATTCTTTTCGGAAATAATTCTTTTTAAAAAATTCCCTATTCAAAGTCAAAGCTATAATAATTCTTTTAGAAAATTCCCTTTTAAAATTCATAATTACAGATATCTCTTCCAATGTTCCCTGTTCTAAATCATAATTACAATTTTTATATTTTTATTTTAAAACCTAAAAACTTTCTCTCTCTCTCTCTCTCTGATTTGAAAAAATATATATTTAAACTTTTAAATGAATACTCATTTTCACGAATTTGACTGCTGACCGGATTTTTAAGTTCATAAAGATTTTAAAAAAAGAGTTAAAAATATCAATATAAAAATATAAAATGAAAAATAAAATCTCAAACAAGTTATTTTTAAAGAATATTTACCGCTGCGACAATGGAATTAGGTCCCACCCACAAGCAGCTTAAAAAGGGTAAATGCTCAGTGAATAATCTGAAAACTGCATTTCCTTTCGTCGCATCTGCAACGCATATCGAGGAATTGTGACCAACCCAGCAAATTTTGTTGCCACAGGGACTGAACGCAACTGCGTGCACCCATCCACCTAAAAATTAAACAAATCTTTTCAAAAAATAATCCATCAAAAAATCTCAAAAGTTGAAAATTGCTGAGCAAGTTTGAGAAACAATGACAAATATTTGCTAAGTCGAGGCCATTTTAATTAATTTTTTTTAATTATATAAAAAAAATACTTGTAGTATTTATTAATCCGTGAATCACTCGGTTCATCGAACTGATAAATTAATTTAGGTAATCCAAATCATCCAAATAATTTGGAACTATTTTTTTATTTATTGTTTCTTTTGGAAAATTAATTTCCTTAACTGAATATTTAATTATTTTCTTTCTAATTTAATTAAAAAATTATCTTTTGGGTTGAAAATTCAACTATTTTGGTAGAAAATTAATTTACTTGGTAGAAAATGTTGAAAATTTGTTTTTATTTTTGATTTAAAATGTAATTTTTTTTAAAACTGAAAATTAAACAATTACCGTTTTGTTGAAAATTTCTCTTTTTAATTTCAATATTAATAAATTTTGTTGAAAAATCGCATTTTTTGGTTAAAAATATCATTATTTTCTTAAAACCTTTTTTTTCTTGGTTAAACATTGACTTTTTAAATGAAATTTTAACTATTTTATTTTTTTAGAAAATTTATCTTTCTTGGTTTAAAATTCATGTATTTTATTGAATTTTCGTCTTTTTCGGTAGAAAATTAAACCGCTTGCTTGAAAATTCTTCTTTTTAGTTGAAAAGTGAATTATTGTCATAACAAATTTAACTATTTTGTTGAAAATTAATTTTTTTGGATATTTCTTTTTTTAAATTCATTTATTGTTCAAGATGATTCTTCATTTCATTTGAAAATTCATCTCTTTAATTAAAATTGAACTATTTTCGTAACAAATTTAACTCTTCTTAAAAATTCTTCTTTTGGTGAAATTTTTTTTTTTTTAATTTCAAACTAAGCAATTTAATTTTCTATTTTAAATTTAGCGTTGTTAGTAAAAAATTCCGTTTTTTGGTTTAAAATGCATGTATTTTGTTAAAAATCCGTTTATTTAGGTAGAAAATTAATTCTCCTGCTTGAAAATTCAACTTTTTAGTTGAAAATAAAATTTTTTTCAGTGCACATGTAACTTCCCTTTTTTCTTGTAAATCTTTTTAGATAGGGATTTATTTTCTTGGTTGGAAAATTAATTATTTGGTTAAAATTTGTACTGCTTTGTTAAAAAAATAATTTTTTGGTTGGAGATGTATCATTTTTAAGTTCAAAATTCCCCTCTTTGTATGAAAATTTAACCATTTTGTTGAAAATGTCTTGTTTTTTGGTTGAAAATGTATTTTTTATTTCATACATTAATTATTACAGTTTTGGCAGCATTTTTTTTTTAGTTAAAAATTCATGGACTTTTTTTTGAACATTTGCCTTTGTGGAAAAAAATGAAACTTCTTGGTTAAAAGTTACTTTTTTAAACTGAAAATTTCCCTATTTTATTTTTTATTGAAAATAATATTTGGTTTATTTATTAGAATTATTCTTAATTAAAATAATAAGTTTCTACAAAAAAAAATTTTATTTTCAATCCAAAAAGACGAATTTTTTCAACCAAAATGCATGAATTTATAAAAAAAATTTCAATTCTCTACCAGATAGTTGAACTTTTATTTAAAACAAAAAAAAAAGATGAAATTTCTCTTAAAAAACATAAATTTTTTATTTACAGAAAGAAAAACAATTAAAAGAAAAAGTTGAATTTTCTTTTAGAAAAATGTTTTGTTCTTTTCAACACCAAATGATTAAATTTAAACAAAAAGTTTTTAATGAAATAATTACAATTCAACAAAACACAAGAATATTCAACCAAAAAGTCTGACTTTTTAAACAAAATTGATTAATTCTTTACCAAATAGTTACATTTTATTTTTGAAAAACTGAAATTTCTCTTAAAATAGACGAATCTTTTTTTTTTAATTAAAAAAATTGTTGCATTTTCATTCAAAAAAGATTCTAGTTGACTTTTCGAGATCCAAATATGAATTTCTTAATTTAAAAAAAAAAGGGCTCTAATTTCTAAATCCAACGACGAATTTTTAACCAAAAATGATTAATTTTTAAGAAAATTGTTTGAATTCTCTAACAAATAGTTGCATTTTTATTTTTAAAAAAAGAAGAAATTTCTCTTTAAGCAGATGAATTTTTATTTAAGTTTTTGTTTTTAATTGTTGAATTTACATCCAAAAAAGATTCCAGTTGGCTTTTCAAGACCAACATATGAATTTCTTAATTAAAAAATAAAGTTCTATGAAAAAACTTGAATTTTTAATCCAAAAAGACGAATTTTTAACCAAAAAGGATGACTTTTTAACAAAAATTTTGGAATTCTCTACCAAATGATTTCATTTTTATCAAAAAAATTTGAAATTTCTCTTCGAACAGATGAATTTTTACAAAAAATTTTCTTTAATTGTTGAATTTTCATCAGAAAAAGATTCCAGTTGGCTTTTCAAGACCAAAATATAAATTTCTTAGTAAAAAATAAGTTTCTATGAAAAAAATTGAATTTTCATCCAAAAAAGGTTCCAGTTGGATTTTTAATATCAAAATATGAATTTCTTGATAAAAAAATAAGTTTCTACTAAAAAAATGGAATTTTAAATCCCAAAAGATGAATTTTTTCAACCAAAAGGGATTAATTTTTAACAAAAACATTTGAATTCTCTAACAAATAGTTGAATTTTTATTTTTTTAAATTTCAAAAAATTCTTGAATTTTCATTCAAAAAAGATTCCAGTTGGCTTTTTAATATCAAAATATAAATTTCTAAAAAAAAAAAAGTTTGTATGAAAAAACTGGAATTTTCAATAAAAAAAGATGAGTTTTTAACCAAAAGGGATGAATCAAAAAAAGATTCCACTTAGCTTTTTAATATCAAAATATAAATTTCGGAAAAAAAAAGTTTCTAAGAAAAATCTTGAATTTTCAATAAAAAAAAGCATTTTTAACCAAAAAGGTTGCCTTTTTAACAAAAATTTTTTAATTTTCTACCAAATAGTTGAATTTTTATTTAAAAAGGAAAGATGAATTTTCTCTTTATGCAGATGAATTTTTATTTTAAAAAATTTCAAAAAATTCTTCAATTTTCATCTACAAAAGATTCCAGTTGGCTTTTTAATATCAAAATATAAATTTCTAAAAAAAAAGTTTGTTCGAAAAAACTTGAAATTTCAATCAAAAAAAGATTCCAGTTAGTTTTTTAATGTTAAAATCTAAATTTCTAAAAAAAAAGTTTCTACGAAAAAACTGGAATTTTCAACAAAAAAAAACGAATTTTCAACCAAAAAAGATGACTTTTTAACAAATTTTTTTTAATTTTCTACCAAATATTTGAATTTCTATTTAAAAAAGGAAGCTGAAATTTCTCTTTAAGCAGATGAATTTTTATTTTTAAAAATTTCAAAAAATTCTTGAATAAAAAAGATAAATTGATTATAAGATAAATTGATATAAAAAAGATTCCAGTTGGCTTTTTAATATCAAAATATAAATTTCTAAAAAAAAGTTTCTATGAAAAAACTAGAATTTTCAATAAAAAAAGATGAGTTTTTACCCAAAGGGATGAATTGTAAAGCAAAATTTTTGAATTCTTTACAAAATACTTGCATTTTCATTAAAAAAAAAAAAAAACAAAGATGGGAACTGGAATTTTCAATAAAAAAACGCATTTTTAACCAAAAAGGATGACTTTTTAACAAATTTTTTTTAATTTTCTACCAAATAGTTGAATTTTTATTTAAAAAAGGAAGCTGAATTTTTATCTATAAAAGATTCCAGTTGGCTTTTCAAGATCAAAATATGAATTTCTTAATTAAAAAATAAAGTTCTAGGAAAAAACTTGAATTTTTAATCAAAAAAAGATTCCAGTTACCTTTTTAATATCAAAATATAAATTTCTAAAAAAAAAGTTTCTACGAAAAAACTGAAATTTTCATTAAAAAAAAAAAAAAAAAACGAATTTTTAACCAAAAAGGATGACTTTATAACAAAATTTTTTAAATTTTCTACCAAATAGTTCAATTTCTATTTAAAAAAGGAAGATAAAATTTCTCTTTAAGCAGATGAATTTTTATTTTTAAAAAATTCAAAAAATTCTTGAATTTTCGTCCAAAAAAGATTCAGTTGACTTTTTAATATCAAAATATAAATTTCTAAAAAAAAGTTTCTACGAAAAAACTTGAATTTTCATTTAAAAAAAAAAAACGAATTTTTAACCAAAAAGGATGAATTCAAAATATGAATTTCTTAATACAAAAATTAAGTTCTATTCAAAAAAATTGAATTTTCAATCCAAAAAGACGAATTTTATAAAACAAAAAGGATAAGATGTAATTTCTACTAAAGCAGATGAATTTAAAAATCAAAAACACCAAGTTTCACAAAAAGATTTCAATTTTCAACCAAACAGTTACATTTTTATTAAAAAAAGAGACAATTTTTTTCTATAACAGATAAATTAAAAAACAAATTGTAAACAATAAGTAAATATTCTGCTAAATAGTCGAATTATTAACCAAACAGTTGTATTTTGGTCGAAGAAAAATTGAGCTTCAACTGGTTTGAAAATTCATCTTTTCCAATAGGAAATTAATCTTCTTCATTAAAAATTCAACTTTTCTGTTTAGAATTCACGTTTTTTATTGAAAATTCTTTTTTTTTCAGTAGAAAATTGATCATCCTTGTTCAAAATAAATATTTTTTATTGAAAATTCCTATATTTGGTTTCAAATTCATTTCTTTTGCTAGAAATTAAATTTTTCTTCTTGCTAAAAATGCAACTATTTGTTGAAAAAAAAAAAATGAATAAATTAGTTTTTGGACGGTTCCTTACCTCCGCTGAGGGAATTTGCAAACTCGGCAAATAATGTTCCTAACGAGGAACTGGTTCCCCAGGCACTTTGGTTTTGAGCATCCTCCATATCTTTAATGCAAGCACTGAAAACTCGAACTTTGTAATCAGTTGATCCGGCTACTAAAATTTTGTTGTTCGGATGCCAGTCAATTGCCGTCACTGTCGAACGGAGTGGTCGCTTGATGTGCTTCGAGACCCACCAATTGTTCTCGGAAGCAAAATAACAAACGGAAATAATTCTGTCACCAGAACCAACAGCGAATTTATTTTCTAAAAAATTAAATTAAGTCTTCTCAGCCATTTTATTATCGAATAAGAACAATTTTTCAAATTTCAAATAACGACAAGATTTTTAGTTAACAAAAAATTAAATTCCGAATTTAAAAATATCTGAAAGTAAAATTCAATGAAAAATTTAGAGGTGCTGAACATAGTTAATTGATTATTAATTAATGAGCTATTTATTAAATTAAAAAAAGGCAAACCATTCAATTAATCATTAATTCATTATTTATTTATATAATTTTTTTTGTAGCTAATTTATGATTTTGTTATTTATTTTTTCAATTTTCACAATATAATGCTACTATATGATAAATTATAAAATATTATTTTCTACTGCAATCAGGGTGGCCATTTTAGTCGAAGAAAAAAATTCCCAGTCATTTACCGGTTTTTTTTCTGGGTTCGCAAACATTTTTCTATATAAATTAATAAACAAGAAATTAAAGCATTCAAAGTGGAACTCTTGAATTCCAAACATTTAAAAATAAAGTCTAAATTAAAGAATCAAGCAATGAACTTTAAAAATTTTCAAAATTAGATTATTTTAAGTGATTTTAAGCTAGACAAATTAAAAATGGAAAAATAATTTTTTTTAACATAAGAATTCTTAAATTAGAAGTTAAATTATTTTTATTTTAAACAGTCTAGGCATCCTTTAAAAGCTTTAAAATTTTATTTCAAAATCTTGGGAAATCTAGAAGTGGTTTAAAATTTTTCCAAATTCAAAATAATGTTTGCATTTTTTTTTGCAAATAAAAAAAAATTAATTTGAATTTAATTTAATCTTTGGAAAATTGAAAATGATTTTTTACTTTGAAAAATTATGGAAGATTTTAAGGATTTTTTATAAATTTGCAGGATTTTCAAAAATTGTAGGAACATTTCAATTAATTTTAAACTAGATATAGGAGTTCGGAAAAAAATGTTAACACACTTCGTTTAAATTACTTGAAATTTATTTTTTTTTATTTTTATTTTTAAATTGAAACGTTTACACGTTTACACTTTTTAATGGCTGAACAAATTTAAAGAAATAATATATTAATAAATTTATTTATTAAATTTAATATAAAAATAATATAAAGGAAGCACTGAAATTCCGAATTAAAAATATATTATTGATAAATCATGACAAATTTTATTTAAAAATAAAATTATCGGATAAATTGATATATTAATTTCATTTTAAAAATTATTTATTTATTTATATTTACAGTTGACAAAATAAAACTGTTTTTTATGAAAAAAATCTAGATTCAAATGCTCTTAATTTTTAATTGTTTAAATCTTCAAAACTGCACTTTAATTGTTTGAAAAATTGTTAAAATCGAATTTGGACTTTAAAACTTCATTTTAAAATTCTTTAAATTAAAATTTATGCTTTTAAAAATTAAAAAAGGAACATTTTTAAAGTGAAAATTGTTCGAATTAGGCATTCTAAACTAAATAATATAATAATTTATAAAAATCACAAATCAACAAATTATTTAAAAAACGGTTGAAATCAAAGTTGATCAACATTTTTATTCTAAAAATTTTCTGAAATCCCGGTCAAAAAATAAATTCACTGTCATTTCCCGGTTTTCCCCGGCCCCATAAAATTCAGAAAAGAATCTAGAAGATTGTAAAGAAATTTTTTTATTATATAAGATTGTACAAGATAATATTAAAAATTCGAGTCTTTTAAAAAATGTTTAGAACTTTCAGAACTTGGGAAGGAATCAAGAAATATTTTATAAATTTTTGAAAATTTTTCCGAATTTTCAAATATTTGTAGTCTATTTAAAACGTCTTAAATTGCAGAAAATATTTTTAAATGACACGAATTTTTTTCAAAATTGTCACAAATCATTCCAAATTTAAAAAAATTACATTACTATCTTCTAAATTTTCCCAAAAAAATTTATTTATTCTCTTCAACACTTTTTAAATATTTTAGGAAAAATTCAAAATGTTTTGTGATCTTTTTTTTCGATTTTCTCTTTAAATTTTTAACAACAAAAAAATCATTGAATAATTTTCCATGAATTTTAAGAATTCAAGAATTAATCAATGCATTTAAAATTTGTGCCAAAACATTACATTTTAAGAAATTCTTAACCAGAAACATTAAAAATTAAACGATTACATTTTTTATAAACGAAGGACTTCTTAAATTAAAAGTTATTTTAATTTTAAACAGTTAAAATTCCTTAAAATGCTTCAAAATTTGATTTCAAAATCTTGATACATATACATGTTGTTTTGACATTTTTTTAAATTTGAATTTTTTTTCTTCTCTTATTTCAGAACTTCTAAACATCTTTTAACATGAATCAAATTTTTCCTAAAAAATTGTTTAACTCCTGTCAAGTCGAAATATATTTTTTTTTAAATCTTCCACATTAATTTTTGATAATTTTGTCAATCTTTCTAAATCTTTTTAATATTATCTCAAAATTAAATTTTTCGAATTAAAAGAAAAATGTCCATTTTTCTAGTAAATTTTTTTTATTCTTCTGAAGCCTTTCAAAATTCTTAAAAAGTTTTTAAACACCGAAATTTTTGTACGAATAGCTGGATTTTATCAGAACACACAGACACTTGATTTAAATTATTAGAAATCATTTCAAATTTTGAATTAATTTTGAATTTATGCAAAATTTCTAAATATTTATTCAACAATTTGACTTACAAATTAAATTGTTTTAAATAGAATAATTAAAATTGAAATATTCGAAGTTTAATTTTAAATATTTAATTTATAATTACTGATTTTAAATAAAAAGTTAGATATTTCTAAATATTAAATAATTGTTTCTTTTCTTAATTAAAAAATTTCAAATTGAATAGTTTAAAAATGGATTATTTTAGAGTGAATTTATTTTTGAAATTTAATAAAAGCCTTTAATCATAAATTTATTATTTTGAAGTTATATATTTGTGTTTTTTAAATGTTTTTATCAAAAATCGTCGATTTTAAACGCTTCTAATTTTTAATTGTCTAAGCCTTTAAAACTTCCTTTAAAAATTCTTGAAATTAAAATATATGCTTAAAAATAAAAAATCTTAAATGGAAAATTTTCAATGTGAAAAATTTTCGAATTAAGGACTCTAAACTCAATATCATAATTTCCTGAAATTCTGTATTCCTGAATTCTAGTAAATTCTTTAAAACCCTCTAAAAATATTTTTAAATCCTTTAAAATTATTCAAATCGAGGAAAATTCTTTGAAAATGGGTTGCAATATTTTAAAATAGTCTCAAATATTGAAAATCCTTTGAAATTCCATTAAATTACTAAAATGAAAATTCCTTGGAAAATTGGTAAAATACCCTAAAAGTTTTTAAATTCTTTGAAATCTTTCGAAATTCATTAAAACTTTTTAAACCTCTTAAATATTTTTCAATTCTCTAAACGATTTTTTAAATTTTGTAAAAAATTTCAAATATTTTGAAATTTTTTCAATTTGTTTTAAATAAAAATAAGATTTTAATTACTTTAAATTTATAAAAATACTCTGAAGCCCTTTAAATTCTTTACAATCACGTCAAATAACTGAAATTTATTAGAAATACTCGAAGATATTTAAAAATCTAGAAAATATTTTCAAACTCCTTGGAAAATTTTTTAAATAACATCAAAAATCCTTTTCAATTTAACTATCTCTTCAAATTATTTAAAAATTATATTTAAAAATATCCTAAAATTTTTCAAATCCTATAAAATCTTTTGAATTTTTTTTTAAATTTTAAAAATCAATGAAATCTTCAGAAAAGTTTGAAATTCTTTGAAATCCTATAAAATAGATTAAAATACTTCAAATCCTTTGAAATTCCTTTAAAAAATGGTAAACACTTGAAAATTCCTTGAAAATTATAAAAATACCCCAAATATTAAAAAAAAAATTGAAATACCTTGAAATCTTTGAAATCCCTCAAATTTTGAGAATACATATTTTAAAATCCCTTAAAATATTATAAAATCACGTGATATTCTATAAAATGCGATATTTTCTGAAATCGAGGATAATTTATTAAAATACCTTTAGAGTTTTTAAAATCTTTAAAATTATTAGAATCCTCGGAAAATTTTTAAATACACTAAAATATTTCAAATTCCTTCAAGTTATTGAAATATTTGGAAAAATTTTCACGATTTTTAAAATATCCTAAAATATTTCAAATCTTTTTAAATCCCTTATAACTTTTTAAAAGCTCTTTGAAATCCTTTGGAATTTTTAAAGGTTTTGAAAATGCCTTGGAATCTTTTAAAATATCCTAAAATATTTCAAATCCCATAAAATTAGTAAAATAAAATGAAAATTCCTTGGAAAAATTTTAAAATATCTAAAAAATCCTTTCCAATTTTACAATCTCTTCAAATTATTTTTAAGCTTTTGAAAATTCCGGCGAAATTCTATGAAATCTGAGGATATTTCACAATCCCTTAAAAATCAATGAAATCTTCAGAAAACTAAAACTCTTTGGAATCTTAAGAAATACACTAAAATACTTGAAACGCTTTGAAATCTTTTAAAATTCCTTTGAAAAATTGTACTCTTGAAAATACCTTGGAATTTTTAAAAATACTTTTAAATCTTTAAAAATCGTTGAAATCCCGTTAATTTATTTAAATAAATTGAAAATCCCTGGAAATCTTTTAAAATATAAAAAAAATCCTTAAATTTGTTGAAATACCTTGAAATATTTGAAAATCTTTTATAAATCCTTTAAAACTTTTTAAGTCTTCACAGTTCCTTGGAAGTTTAAAAAATACACTAAAACCCTTTGAAATTCCTTCAAATTATTGAAATATTTTGACATAATTACGAAATCTTTTGAAATTCCCAAAAATATTTCAAATTATTTGCGATATTTTCAAGTTTATTGTAACTTTTTAAAAGCTCTCCAAGATTCCTTAGAGTTTTTAGAAACTCTCTCAAACCTTTAAAATCGATTGATATTCCTTCAAATTATTTTAATCTTTTTGAAAATTCCTTGGAATCTTATTCAAACTTTTCAAAACTATTCAAAAAAATTTCAAATATAAAAAAAAAAATGCAAAATCTTTAAAATCCTTTGAAATTTATTCAAATTATTGAAATCTTTGGAAAATTCTTCGGAATCTTTTAAAATGCGCTAAAACTTTGTAAAAGTTCTTGAAAATTCCTTGAAATTTTTTCAAGTTAATTTAATTTTTTGAAAATTCTTCGGAATATTTGAAAATACCCTAAAATATTTGAAATCCTTTGCAATATTTTTAAATCTTTTGAAAGCTCATGAAAATTACTTGAAATTGAAGAAAAAGAAACCTAAAATCTTTTTAAATCCTTTGGAATTCATTCAAATTATCGTAATCTTTTTAAAATTCCTTTGAATCTTTTGAAGTTCGCAAAAATTTTTCGAATTATTTAAAATTTTCTTCACACTTTTCAAAACTATTGAAGATTGCTGGAAATTTAAAAAAAGAAATGCAAAATCCTTTGAACTTTCTTAAAATTATTGAAATATATTTAAAATTACTTTGAAACTTTTAAAATATCCTAAAATATTTCAAATCTTTTCAAATTTCTTAAAAATTAAAAAAAAAAAAAACTCTTGGGAATTTCTAGAAAGTTTTAAAAAAATCTTTAAAATCCTTTCAAATTATTGAAATCTTTGGAAAATTCTTTAGAATTTTAAAAATAATCTATAAAATTTCACATCCTTTGCAAAATTTTCAAATCTTTTGTAATTTTTTAAAGCTAAGAGTTTCAAATTCTTTTAAATCTTCTTGACACTTAAAAAAAGAACTGTAAAATTTTTTTAAATCCTTTGAAATTTCTGAAAATGATTAAAAAATTTGCTGAAAATTCTTCGGAATCTTTTAAAATACTCTAAGATATTTCAACTCTTTTGAAATCCTTTGAAATTTTTTCAAATTATTGTCATCTTTTGAAAATTTTTCGCAATTTGAAAAAGTAAATAAAAGCATTAAAATTATTTAAAATTCTTTGAAGTAATTGAAATGTCTGGAAAATTCTTCTGAATATTTTAAAATGCCCCAAAAAAATATTTTAAAATATTTTGTAACTTTTGACAGGTCATGAAAATTACTTAAAATTTTAAAAAACTCAAATCATTAAAATCCTTTGAAATTCCTAATATTATTAAAATCTTTGGAAAATTCCTTGGAATATTTTTAAATTCCCTAAATATTCCAAATCTTTTTAAATCTGTTATAACTTTTTAAAAGCTCTTGAAAATTCCTTGGAATTTTTAAAACCCCTCTCAAACATTTAATATCCTTTGAAATTCCTTCAAACTATTAAAATTTTTTTGACAAATGAAAAAAGAAGTGCAAAATCTTTTAAAATTCTTTAAAATGTATTCAAATTGTTTATTAATTTAAAATTAATCATTTTTATTTTAAATTATATTAATTTATTTATTTTCATTTTAATAATAATTATTTTTATCAAATTTAAAATCTTTGGAAAATTCTTTAGAATTTTTCAAATGCCCTAAAATATTTCAAATTTTTTAAAATCATTTCAAATCTGTTGTAACTCTTTAAAGCTAAGCCAATTACTTGAAATTAAAAAAAAAGGAATCTACAACTTTTTAAATCCTTTGGAATTCCTTCAAATTATTGAAATGTGTTCAAAATTCTTTGGAATCTTTTAAAATACCCTAAAATGTTTTAAATTCTTTAAAATCTTCTTGAAATAAAAAAAATAATTCTAAAATCTTTTAAAATCCTTTGAAATTTCTGAAAAAACTGTCTAAAAGCTCTTGCAAATTTCTTGGAATTTTTAAAAACACCTTAAAATCACTAAAATTCTCCGCAATCTTTTAAAATACCCTAAAATATTTCAAATCTTTAAAAATCCTGTGAACAATTCTTCAAAGCTATTTTCATTCCTGGGAATTTTTAAAACCACCTTAAAACCGTTAAAAATCCTTTAAAAAAATGTCAAATTATTGAAATCTTTTGGAAATTCTTTGCAATTTAAAAACAAAAACTAAAATCATTAAAATCCTTTAAAGTTATTGAAATCTTTGGAAAATTCTTTAGAATTTTTCAAATGCCCTAAAATATTTCAAATTTTTTAAAATCATTTCAAATCTGTTGTAACTCTTTAAAGCTAAGCCAAT
>NC_046659.1:105200271-105207991 GCF_010883055.1 Belonocnema kinseyi
CTTCTTGAAATAAAAAAAATAATTCTAAAATCTTTTAAAATCCTTTGAAATTTCTGAAAAAACTGTCTAAAAGCTCTTGCAAATTTCTTGGAATTTTTAAAACCACCTTAAAATCGTTAAAAATTTTCAAATTATTGAAATCTTTTGGAAATTCTTTGCAATTAAAAAAAAAACTAAAATAATTCAAATCCTTTGAAGTTATTGAAATCTTTGGAAAATTCTTCAGAATTTTTTTAAAATATCCAAAATTATTTTTAATCCTTTGACACTTTTTAAATCTCTTTAAAATTCCTTGGAATTAAAAAAAAAAAATCTTACATCTTGAAAATCATTGAGAATACCTGATTTCACTTTCCGGGAATTTTTCTTAATTTAATTCCCTTTCACGATTGTTTTTTTTCTGAATTTTTTGGTGAAATTTGTGTAGTTAAAAAGTGGAAAAGGAGCTAAAATAATAATAAAATGTACCTAGAGGAGACCACTTGACACAAGTGGCAGCTCGATTTGTCCGCAGCAAAACCCAAGCAGGATTCCACTTTCCGTCTTCACCTAGAGTCCAGACAAAAGCGTTCTTGTCAGCTGCACAAGTTACGATTCGATTTGTCTTTGGAGCCCAATCGATTCCAGTTACCCGCTGATCATGTTCCTGCATTACTTGTAATTGCTTCCAACCCATCGACTGTTGCTTGTACACGTGAACCTCATTATTGTTTGGACACAAGGCCACTTCTGCGACATTAAAAAAAAAATCCAAATACAATTTAGAATGCCCCAAACAAAATAGTTAAATTTTCACTCTCAAAAATTAATTTTCAAACCTAAAAGAACGAACTTTCACCTAAAAAGTTAATTTTTTAGATGAATAAATTAAATGTTATTTAAAAGAAAACACAAATTTCCAAATAAAGTTATGAATCTTCAACCACAAGACGGTTTTAATCGATGAAAAAAATTCCAGGTTATTTACCGGTTTCATTTTAAAAATCGAACTCTACTCTAAACATTTTTCCATTTAAAGTAATAAAAAATAAGTTTTTAAGTTTTCAATTCGATGCTAAATAGAATTCAAATAAACTGCAAATTTTAGAACTCATTTAAAATTAAAAAATAATATTTTTAACTTAATAGCACTTAAATTAGAAGTTAAATTATTATTTTAAATAGTCTAGGCATTCTTCAAAATTTTCAAAAATTTTCAATATTAATTGAATTTTTTCTATGACTTTTATAAAATCCTGAAAATTAAAAAAATGTTGTATTGAATTTATAAATAAGAATAGAACACTTATTATTTGAAAAAATATAAGAGTAATTTTAAGAGATATTTAGAAGTTTGAAAAAGATTCGAATTAAATTTAGAAATTGAAAAAATTTCAAATACTTACAGGCGAATTAAAAATAAAATGTAAATTTTTGCAAATTTAAAAAAAAAATTTAGAATATTTTTGAGAATTGTGAAAAACTTAAAAAGAATAAAAAATTTCTTAAGATTCTTAGGAAAATTGAAAATGATTTTTCACTTTGAAAAATGATGGAAGATTTTCCGGATTTTTTTTTAATTTGCAGGATTTTCAAAAATTGTAGGAAAATTTCAATTAATTTTAAAATGTATTAAAATAGTCTAGACATCCTTCAAAAGATTTAAAATTTAATTTCAAAATTTTGAAAAATCTAGAAATATATTTCTTTTAAATATATTTCAAAATGAATTGAATTTTTTCTATAACTTTTAGAAAATCCTGCAAATTAAAAAAATTTTATTTGAATTTATAAATAAGAATAGAACAATTATTATTTGAAAAAATATAAGAGTAATTTTAAGAGATATTTAGAAGTTTAAAAAAGATTCGAATTAAATTTAGAACTTGGAATAATTTCAAATACGTACAGACGAATTAAAAATAAAATGTAAATTTTTGCAGATTTTAAACAAAAAAATTTAGAATTTTTTTGAGAATTGTGAAAAACTTCAAAAGAATAAAAAATTTCTTAAGATTCTTAGGAAAATTGAAAATGATTTTTCACTTTGAAAAATTATGGAAGATTTTCAGGATTTATTTTTAATTTTTAGCATTTTCAAAAATTGTAGGAAAATTTCAATTAATTGTCAAATTTATTTAGAAGTTCTGAAAAAAAATGTTAAAACACTTCGTTTAAATTACTTGAAATAATTTCAAGTTTTTAATTAATTTTGAATCTTTTCAAAACTTCTACATATCTCTTAAAATTACTGATTTTTTTCTAGAAATAATAAGTGTTCAATTTTTATTTATGCGTCAAAATTTAACACTTTTTAAATAGAACAATTAAAATTGTAACACTAAAAGTTTAAAAGTACTTCGAAAATCAACAGTGAAATATTGCTAAATATTAAATACTTATTCTCTTTCTACATTAAGAAATTTTAAATTAAATGAGATAAAAATTAAATTATTTAGACTCACAATATTTTTAATTTAATAAGAACATTTAATTATGACTATATTTTTAAGTTGAAAATAATAAAACGCATGTTTACATTTTTAATAGCTAAAATAAAATAATAAAATAATAAAAATAATATATTAATAATATATTTTAAAAATAATTTATTTATTTACATTTACAGTTGATAAAATAAAACTGTTTTTATCAAAAATCTTCAGCTTCAAATTCTTTTAATTTTTAATTTAAAAAATTTTCAAAACTGCACTTTAAATATTTTTAAAAAAACTGTTAAAATCTAACTTGGGCAGATTTTTCTTCTGAAAATTTGTCAAATTCCCGTTTTTATTTTTAAAATCTTCGATTTTAAAAACTTCTCATTTTTTAAACCTTTAAAATTGCATTTTAAAATTCTTTAAATTAAAATATATGTTTTTCAAAATTAAAAATCTAAAATGGAAAATTTTTAGAGTACAAATTTCTCGAATTAAGCATTCTAAACTAAATGATATAATAATTTATAAAATTCACAATTCAACAAATTATTTTAAAAACGGTTGGAATCAAAGTTGGTCAACATTTTTATTCTAAAAATTTTGTAAAATTCCGGGTCTAAAAATAAATTCAATGTCATTTCCCGGTTTTTAAAAATGTTCAAAATTATATCATAAGTTTATTTAAGGCTATAAAAAATAAAACTTTAAATTTCTTCAACTTAAAATTTTTTAAATCAGAAGAGAAATTATTTTAATTTTAA
Organism: Belonocnema kinseyi; assembly: GCF_010883055.1. Classification (NCBI taxonomy): domain Eukaryota; kingdom Metazoa; phylum Arthropoda; class Insecta; order Hymenoptera; family Cynipidae; genus Belonocnema; species Belonocnema kinseyi. Next base: position 105,203,453 of record NC_046659.1, read on the forward strand.
ATAGTTTAAGCATCCTTGAAAAGCATTCCAATTTTATTTCAAAATCTTAAGAAATCTAGAAATTGCTTTATATTTTTTCAAATTTATAATTATTTTAAAAATTTTGTTAGAACTTCTAAATAACTTTTAAAATTAGTTGAATTGGTCCTAAAATTTCTAGAAAAATTTTAAATAGAACAATAAAAATTATAAGGCTAAAAATTTAAATTTTTCTTCTGAAAATTTTTAAAATTAACAGATAATTTTTCAGTTCATAACATTTATATTCAACAACAAGAAAAACGAATTTTTAATAAAAAAAAGTTTAATTTTAAACCGAATAGATTCACTGTCTACCAAAAAAGACGAATTTTTCACCAAATATTTGAATTTTTAACAAAATAGTTTAATTTTCAATTAAAATTAGGAATCTTCAACAAAATATTTCAATATTTAATTTTTGAAGACATTCTTTAATAAAATAGTGCATTTTTCTACGAAAGTAGTTCCAATTTCAAACAAAAAAGAGGAATTTTCAACATCATAGTACAATTTTATACCAAAATAGTTGAATTTTCAATCTAAATAGCCGGATTTTCAATAAAACAGCTAAATCGGTAACCAGAAAATATTAATTTTTAACCAAATATAAGAATTTCATGCCAAAATATTAATTTTCAACAAAGAAGTTAAATTTCAACTAAATAGTTGATTTTTCTGTCAAAATATTTTAATTTTCTGCCAAAATCGTTGAATTTTCTACCAAAAAAAAGACGAATTCTCAACAAATCAGTTAAATGATCAAATAACATCAACTTTCTAGACAACAGTAATTTTCAATCTAAAAATAATAATTCTCAAACAAATTATTGAGTTTTGAATTCCGAAAGATGAATTTTTTTATCTCGAAAGAAACTTAAATTCCAAAACAAATCGTAAAAATAAATTTCAGAAATATCTAAAACTTCAAATCCTTTCAATTTGGAATCGAACATTTGAACTTTTATTAAATCCTTTGATAAAGTACGTAAATAATACAAAAGTTGTGAACAAAAAATTTTTTATTTTTAATAAAAAAACACTTGAATTCAACCAGACACATACATTTTTAACAAGAGTTTAATTTTCTTCCCAGAAAGACCTTTCAAATTGGGCAATTTGTAAGGCAGAAAGATACATATTTTACAAAAAATTTGAATTTTCAACCCTAAAATATTAATTTAAAACAAAAAAGTTAAATTTCAATTTAAAAAGTTCATTTTCAGTCAAAATAGTTGAATTTTCTACCCGAAAAGAAGAATTCTCAACAAGCCAGTTGAATTCTCCGGAAATATAAACTTTATACAAAAAATGTTAGTATTAAAAAAAAAATTTGCAATCAAATTATTGAATTTTCAAGCCAAAAAGATAAATTTGTTACGAAATAGTTCAATTTTCAACCTTAAAATATAAGGAATATCCAAAAAAAATGCATCTCGAAAGCAACCTAAATTCTAAAACAAATAGTAAAAATAAATTCCAGAAACTTCAAAACCTTTCAATTTGGAATCTAATTTTCCAACTTTTTTAAAATCCCTTTCATTAAGTGCATAAAATAATAAACATAATTTTAAAAGTTAAAAAAAAAGTAATTTCAGTCAATAAAAAAAATTGCAAGCTTAATCTATATTAACTTGATGAGTTCACTTTATTTTTAATTCTAAGAAAGTCTACGAACCAGTTCGATCTTTATTCCAGGCATGACAGGAGATTGCATCCAATCCCAAATTGTGTATGTCTGTCATTTCTCACAGGAGCAAACTTGGGAATAAATATTGCACTCAATTGACAAAAATTACTTTAAAAATTCCACTGCACTCTCAAAAAGGAAGTAAATGCGTTTTTGGTGAATCACAGGAGGAATTGCTTGGGTGCGGCCCACAACCCGGTTCTTTCCGAAAGGAATTTAATCAGACGGATCGTATTTTAGGGACCTTGGAAAATTCGTGGACTATGGTCAGTCTACACGAATCTCCTAATCCCTCTAAAGCGTTCGTAGTTTTTGCTTTTCCCCCCAAAAAGGGTGGATTTTGGATCTGACAGCTCGATTTCGCCCGGAAACTAGAGCTTAGGTTATGGTGCAGCGGCCCCTATTAAAAGTTCACTCGAAAGTCGCTTGGGGACGCTTTCTAGACTTTGTAAACTGCTGCCCTCTCCATTTATCGCAGGTACTATATTAGTTCGTACTACGCTTCTTGGCGCGAATTCAAATTTTTATTTAAAAAGAAAAAAATCTAATTTTAAGATATCAACTAGAAACGAATATTCTGTAAGTGAAATAATTAAATGTGGTATTAAATATATTTTATGAAGACTCTTCGAGAAAATTGAAATATTTAATGAGAATATAAAATTAGATGAGAAAATAGAGGAAGTGAAAGAAAAGAATTTTTAGGGCAAATGCAGGTTTTTATAGGAGGATCATACCTCAGCAAAGTTTTAATACTGAAAATAAATTTGATAATATTATTATTTCGTTATACAAATAAACAAAAATAATAAAGAAGAAGCTGTGTACTTTTCTCAAATTTAACATTTTTTTATTTGTTTTTGAAAATCTTTAAGAATTTTTTTTGGATTTTACTGGATTTTACCAAGTAAAAAGTACAATTTTTTTCAATCTTTCCATGTTTTAAAATAATTTTAAGCCCTCGAAAACTTCAAAATTTCCTAATTATCTTTGAAACAGGCTCGAATTTTTCTTAAATTTGTTTTAAAAATTTCAATATGAAAAATGTGCCTTCAAATATTTTAGATAAATTTTAGATGAAACATGAATTTGCAAACATAAAATATAATTTTAAATATTCTCAGAAATTATAAGAAAATTTTTTTATTCTTTTGAAACCTATAACATTCGTTGAAAATTGTCTCACATTTATTTCAAAGTCGTCAAAAAACTACACATTGTTGAAATAAATTTTAATACTTGAAAAATTTAAATTATTTTCAATCTTTTCAAAACTTGTGAGCCTTCTAAAAATATGTTTTAAAATTTTTCGAATTTTCCAAAAATGCTTAAAAATTCTTCAACATAAAAAATTTGGCTTAAGATCTTCAGGATTCTTTATTGGCAATATTGGAAATCTTTTGAAATTTTTTAAAATATCTTCATCATCCTAATCGTAAATAATCCGCATTATTAAAAAAAGTTTTAAATTACTTTTAAAACTTTTCTGAAAATTTATAAAATCATTTCAAATGTCTTGAAATCGTTTCAATTTTTCAATTTTTTTATCGCCTTGAAAATCTGCAAAATTTGACTTTGAAATTCTTTTAGAAAATTTGAGAAAATCATTTAAAATATTATGAATAGTTCTTAAATATTCTTTCAAAAATAATTTTTTAAATAAAAAATCATTAAAAATTTTCTCCGGAATCTTGAGGAAATATTTATATTTTTGTATTATCTTGAAACGGAGCAAAATTCGTAAAAAGTTTTGTTCATACAGTTACCTATAATTTGCGAATCTTTTTATGGATTTTTTAGTGATTAATTTTTATTTAAAGAATAATCATTTTAAGACAATACATATTTAAAAAGATTTCAAAAATTTTCCAAAATTGTAAAACAAGAATCTGGAAAATTTTAAGGCAATTAAGAGATACATAGTTTAACAAATATTTGGAAATAATTCTCTTTGTGTAGAAATTTAATATTTTTTGATTAAAAATTCAAGAACTTTTTTTTCAAATTTAAAATAAACCTTTTTTTTTAGAGAAAATATCAACTATTAAATTTTTTATGAAAATTCATCTTTTTTATTTACGTATCAACTATATTTGGTTATGTTCAAATAATTGATTGAAAATTCACTTTTTCCGAAGATTTATTATTCTTTAATTGCAAATTTATGTATTGTGTAGACAATTCGTCTTTTTGGTTTGAAAACTCAACTATTTTGTAGAAAAATGTATTATTTGATTGACATTTTTTTTTATAGAAAATCTATCTGTTGTGCAGAAAATTAAACTATTTATTCAATCAATCAATCAAATAGTTTTGTTATTCCTTTTCTCAGCTCCATTGAGGTCTCAGAATTATATTCTATTACATACGCAATCTTTTTCATATTATAATTATTGTTCCTCAATTTAAACTCTGTTATAATTAATTTCTATACTCATATTTATACGAGGGTGGATTGATAAGTTTCCGGCCTGACCAAGAGATGGCGCCACTAGGCCTACCTTGAGGTGGCGTTCTATAGTACCATCCTTAGATAGCTTGTAGCTATAGTTTCAGCCCGATCGCCATGTTAGTTTAGGTTTCAGAGCACACTGAACAAGACGCCTCTGTGTTTTTCTTAAAAATGGAAAAGCTGGAAAATCGTGCTGTCATCAAATACTTTTATTTGAAGGGGTTAAAGCCGAAAGAAATCAAAGCAGAGATGGACTCAACACTGGGGACATCCTCCATATCATATTCAACCATTAAGCAGTGGGTTTCCGAGTTTAAAAAGGGTCGTGTGAGCACCTCTGATGAGCCTCGCTCAGGACGCCCTGTTGAGGTCACAACTC
>NC_046659.1:105208091-105217629 GCF_010883055.1 Belonocnema kinseyi
GGTTTATCCGAACACTAGTCACTAGTTCTCTATGATTTTGTTTGGCTTTCGTTAGCTCCATTCAGTTACATTGTCCTGTAAGTCTCTCCATAATTGTCTTACTGATCCTTTATTGCTCACTTTCTTGAAGTTCCTGGTACAATTTGTAGAGTTCTCTGCTGATCTGGCATGCGCCCTTCGATACTTTCCCTTTGAGCATTTCAATCATCCAATCGTCTCTCTTGTACCTTTTCTCAGTTGCTTCCTTCCTGTTTCAGTTTTCCTCTCAATCCTTTACAGTTCCATATATGTTTGAAACTTTCCTCTTCCTTTCTGCAGATCCTACATTGATATATCTCCCTCCATCCTTTTTTTCCCGCTCTGTTCAAATTGCCCCATCTCATTCTCGCCCACTCTATTGTCTCCCACTCTTGCACTACTTTGTCAGACAAGTATTTTTCTTCGTTCACTGTTTCCTTGATATCTTTATAGTATTCACAGTAAGTAGACTTATCGATCTTGCTCCAACTTTTCTGTACTTCTTGCTCGGCCACCTTGTATCATCCATTTGATATACTTGTAAAGTGAAGCTTGCTACTCTTTTCAGAGATAATGAGCACATTTTCGTCCTGCCTGTTTCCATCCTCCAGGTGTAGTCTGGCGTATTTTTGCTCAATCCTAAAGCCATTTTTATGAAACGACCTTGCACCTTTTCTATGACCTTTTTCTCAGGCCACCCCCACACTTCTGCACCATACATTATTACTGAGCTTATAAGTGAATCAAATAAGTATATTTTCCGTCTCAAATTTCCTACTTTCGCTCTTTTCATTAAACCCCAGGCTTGATTTAGAACTTTTTGAACTTTTCCTGCTTCTTTTCTTAGGTGTTCCATTAAAGTATTTCCTGTGGTGAATCAATAGCCTAAATATTTAAATTCCTTCACTATTTCAATTTGTGCTCCTCCAAAGTAAAATCTATCTTCTTTTGATATTTTCCCTGCCTTTTTAAAGATCACGATCTTTGACTTAGATGTATTAAGTTCTAATTTATTTCTGGTTGTGTATTTTTCCAAGCTTTTCATCATTTCTTTAGGCTCACCTCTGTCCTCTGCTATTATTACCATGTCGTCTGCATATTTTAAATAGTATATTTTTGTCTTTCCTATCACCGCTCCGCCAATTTTATTTCTTTCTCAGTCATCTTCTAAGTCATTTACGTGAATGTTGAATAACACCGGACTGAATGGAGATCCTTGTCTGACTCCTTTTTTGGTCCAGAAGCATCTGTTGGTTTTTTTGTTGTCTTTATCGTGTTTTTTGTGTTATTGTACATCATTTTTATCATTTGCAGTATTCTTCCAGTAATTCCAACTTTTTCGAGTTTCTGCATCAATAATGTCCTGTTAACTTTATCGAAAGCTGCCCTAAAGTCTGTGAAGAACGCGTAGAGTTTTCCTTTTTCCTGTTTCAATTTGTTCTGTATCAACGAGTTCAGGGCAAATATATCTACTCTCGTCGAGTACCCTGGTCGAAAATCTGCTTAACTCTCTCCTAATATTTTTTTTTCTCCAGCCACTTCCTGAGTCTTTTTGCCATAATCCCTGCTAGCGTCTTGTATGTAGTGTTGAGTAGTGTTATTCCTCTATAATTTTTCGTGTTGTTCTCATCTCCTCCTTTGTGAATTGGATTGATCTGTCCTGTCTCCCATCCATCTCCTATTTCTCCTTCAGTCCATAGTTGGTTGAGAACCCCTGTCAACTCTTCTATTAGTCTTTGGGTTAGTGCTTTAAGGAATTCATTTATCATCCCATCTTCTCCTGGTGCTTTTCCCTTCTTCATTTTCCGGACCTGTTCTTCTACCTCTTCTTTCGAAATATCTTCATTCAATTCTCCTAATTTATCTTCTTCCCCACTACTATTCTTCTTTTTCGTTCTATCTACCTCCGCCTCTTCTTCTATCTGTTCCGGCCTCTTCTTCGTTTCATCCAATTTCGGTCCTTCTTCTGTCCCTTCTAATAATTCTTTGAAATGTTCAATCCATTGTCCTTCATTTATGCTGGCATTCAAAATTCCCCTTTTCCTTGCTCTGTAGGGTCTCACTGCTGTCCAGAATTCTCCTAAGTTCTTGCTCTTCTCCACTTTTCCCCACTTCCTTTCTTCTTCTCCTTGTTTTTTGTCCTTGTAAAGTTTTTTCAGTTCTTTCTTGGATTTATTGTATTTCACCCTATCAGCTTTCTTTTTCGATCTTCTGAACTTAGCTAGATTTCTTCTGGTTTTCTTCCTTTTTTCCCTACATTCTTTATCAAACCAATCTTCATCCTTCTTCTTTCCTTGTTTTTTCCTCCCAGATTTTTCTGCTGCTTCCGTGATTATTCTCTTAAGATTTTCGAGTCTTTCCTGTGTTGTCTTTGGTTTACCTTTCGATTCATCCCAGTTTTTTAGTATTGCTTCTCTGAACTCTTCCTTTTTATCTTCTCTCCATTTCCAGCGTTCATTCAGAATACTATCCTCCTGCTGCCCTTGTAAATTCCATTTTGTCGTTGCAATTAGAGGCATATGATCCGATTCTTCTCTTTCATCTACCTGCATGTCATCAATTGAGTCTTATTCATCCTTTACGATAAGGTAATCCAGAACCGACACACTGTTTGTTCCAATGCGTGTTAATTTTTCTTTTTCATCTCCCTTCAGTCTTCCATTCATGACCGTCAAACCATAGTCTTCACACCATTTCAGTAATTTCTCTCCTTTATTTAGTACTACATCTTCCGAGTGTCTTTCCCAATCCTCTTCTTCTTCTGAATCTGTTCTCGCTGATTCTTTACCTATTCTCGCATTAAAATCTCCTAAAGGTGTGTATTTCTTCTCTGATTTTCTTCATCCCGACATTGTTATAAATGGATACAATTTCTCCTAATTCTCCACCTATCTCGTAATTAATTTTCACTCCGTATTTCCATTCTGAAAACTTGTATTTCGCGTTCTTCAGTTTCCTGCAACCTATGAGCTGTCCTCCCATTGCCCTTCCTTTTCCTTCCTTCCTAAGCGCTGGTTTCACGAACCATTCAAAATCATTATTCAATCTCTTTCTGATTCTCTCTTCTTGTTCCTTCTCTGTCCAGGTCGCCAACAATATTATTATATCAAACTGTTCAATGTATTTCCAAGTGTCTCTACTTTTTTTTAGTCCAGCAATATTCCACAATAATATTCGAAATTTTATCTGTTTCATAAAAAATATTTTTCTGTCAATTTACCTTCTTCTTCGTTCCAGTGAATCCATTTGTCATTGATTTTGATTTTTCTGTATCCCACCTTCACTTGTTTTCCGTTTTCTCTCTCCCTCCTAGCCACCTCTCTTATTTTCCTTTGGACCTCTCTTTCAGATTTCGTCAGATCGTCGTCTACGAAGATGCTCGTTCCTTTAAGATGATCAGGTTTTCTTTCTAAGATCTTCCTTTTCATTTCCCATGTTCCCAACTTTATCACTAAGACCTTGTTATTTTCTTCTCTTCCAATCTCGTACGCCTCTTTGATTCGTCCGTCTACTTTGATGTTTTCCTCTAGAAAAAGTCGTGCTCTTTCTATCGCTGAGTTTCCTCTCTGTAGTCCTCTTACAACAATATTATTCTTTCTCTCTTTTCCCACTTCTCCAGTTCACTCATTTTTTGTGCCGCCAAGTTTTCATCTTGAACTCTTTTCTGTACTGACTCTGCTTTCTTCTCTAGATCTGTCTGAATTTGCTTCATTTTCTTATCTATATCTTCTTTCCTCGAGACCCACTCCTCGTTTTCTATTTTCAGCTCCAAAACTTGAATTTTCTTATAGATGTTTGTTTTTTCCCTCTCCCATTCTTCATATTTGCGCTGCAACTCATTCTTCACTTTTTGTAATTCTTTTTGGTTCTCCTCCCTCGATCTTTCCTTTTCTGCTCTTCTTTCCTTCAAGTCTGACATTATTAGCAGTAAGAGTTCTCGATCAGTCTTTTTTCTGGTCTCTTCTGTCTCTTCCATCTCTCGCTGCTCTTGATTGTCACGTTGTTTTAAAAAGGTATTTTTCTGGAGTGTGCTTAACAATTTCTCTTCTGGTTCCGGTTGCTGATTTTTGTCCTTCTTTTCTGCAGACTCCTCTCTTTGACTTCCCCTTATCGCTCTCTTCACGTATGTATCTAAACTCTGTGATTTGTTACTCGTTTCAGGTTCCGTAAATTTTTTTGGTCTCCCTCTTCCACGTCTCTCGGGAGCTGTTTTCACGTTTTGTATATTACCGCTTGTTTTCGAATTTTCTGTCGTTAAGTCAGGTTCCCTTTCGTCCGTTACTTTCTCTTCCTCCCGCGTGGCGTCGCTACTACTCTTCGGCATATCCTGCTTACTTCATTTCCAACTAAACCTAACCTCCAATAACTCAATGCTTAATTTTATCATGTCCTTCACACTTTATTCTCAAAACCTGCATTTCTGATTATATATCACTGTGATTCACCGGAATTCCCTCTATCACTCTGCACCGAGCTTTGCTCTTGCACCGCAATTTTCTCACTACTTTATTATCAAACTTCACAGAAAACTTTGCACACGTCCACTACACTCTCCACCATTTTTCAATCCCCCTCCTATTTATTTAAAAACTAATGTTTTTGGTTTAATTCAACTGCTTTCGATTTAAACTTTAAATATTTTTTATTGAAATATCACCTATATATGGTTTGCTAAAAATTCAACTTTTTTTAGATGAAAGTTTATAATTTTGGTTCTAAACTGATGTATTTTGGTAGAAAATTGATCTATTTAATTGAAAATCAAACTATTTATTTGAAAATTGAACACTTTGGTAGAAAATCAGATTTTTTGGAAAAAATCATATTTTTTAGTTTGGAATTCAACTTTTTTGTAGATAATTCGTCTTTTTAGCTTAAAAATAAAAAAATAAATAAAAAATTCATCTTTTTTTGGAAGAGTGTCTTTTTCGTGCAAAAGTCATATTTTTTATTAAAAATTTAACTATTTACTTAAATACGCATTTTTTTATTAATAATTCAGCTACTTGGTTGAAAGTTGATCTAGTTTCTTAAAAATTCACTTTTTTTTAAGATTCGTATTTTTGGTTCGAAAACAGTTTTTTTTTAGTTCAAAATTAATTTTTTCATCCGAAAAATTAATTATTCCCTATTTATGGGAAACTGATTGTTTATAAGTTGAAACTTCAACTATTTGGTAAAAAATGCATGTCATTTGTTGAAAATTCTTTTTTTTTATAGAAAACTAATTTTGTTTGTTAAAAAATATCATTTTGGTTGAAAACTCAACTATTTTGTCAAATATTTCACTCTTTATTAAAAATTCGTGTATATTTTTTTTAATTACTCTAACTGAAAATGTAACTTTTCCATTCTTAGTTAAAAATTGACCTTTTAGAGCTAAAAATGGATTCATTTTGTTGCAAATTAATATTTGTTTGTTACATCCAAATATTTTTCATTATTAATTAAAAATTTTTTTGTTGCAATATAAACTCTTACTTTTTGGTTGAAAATTTAAATACTTGGGTGAAAGTTGAACAACTTTCTTCAAAGTTAATCTTCTTGGTATAAGATTCATAATTTTAAATGAAAATTCGTGTTTTGTTGAAAATTCATATTATCGGGCTAAAATTCAGCTGTTTTGGGAATCAAGATTCCCTTTATGATTGGAAAATTTATCTCTTTCTGTATAGACATTGCGAAATTTTGTTTAAGAAAAAATGCAATATTATGGTTAAAAAATAAACTGTTTAGGATAAAAATTAACTTTTTTGTTGAAAATTTAACCGTTTTATAGAAAATTCGTATTTTTTACTCAAAAATTACAAAATTTAGTAGAGAATTTAACTGTCAGGTCGAAGATTCATAATTTTACTTCACAATCAATCTCTTGAGTTAAAAATGTAACCATTTGGTAAAAAATTTCTCTTTTTTGGTAGGAAATTATTCTTTTGGTAAAAATTCATTTTCTTGGTTGAGGACTCCACTATAATATGTTTCGGTTGAAAATTAACTGGTTTCTTGGTAATTAAACTGTATTGTAGAAAATTCGTATTTTCTTGAGAATTTGTTTGATAATTCGTTTTTGTTGGTTTAACAAAACTGTTTTTTTTTTGTCAAATATCAATTATTACACTTTTCGTTAAAAATTAATCTTTTTTTAGGTTGAAAATTCAGCTGTTTGGTTGAAAGTAGTACTACTTTCACAAAAGTTAATTTTTTGGTTGAAGATCTATAACTTTAGGTAAAAATTCTGTTTTTTTTCTTATTAAGAATTCATTTTTTAAATCTTAAAGTTTAAAAATAAGTTGGATATTCAAATGACTGGTTCAAAATTAACATTTTTGTTGAATGTTCATATGCTCGGATTGAAAATTCAACTGTTTCATAAGAAATAAATCATTTTGGCTAGAAAATTCATTTGATAGAAAATTCAACTACATTTTCTCTTAAAATTGGATCTTTTTTTGTTTGAAAATTCAACAACAAAATTCCTGAAACAGTAAAATTGCCGTAAATAAAATTCTCGAATATAAATAATTACAAAATTTTTTTATAAATGAAAAATATATTTTAATTGTAATCCAATATTTATTGTAAATCTTTTATTATTTTTGTAAGTAAAAAAATTAATTGTTGAAATAAAAAAAATTAATTGTTAAAAATTCGGGAATTTAAACCGTTTGGGAATTTTATTATTCAAGAATTTTTATATTTCGAGAATTTAATTACTATTCGGGAATTTTCCAATTTGTTAATATTATAAACCATCGGGAATTTTATTATTATGGTATTTCCCAATTCGGGAATGTTATTATTCGGGAATCTTGTATTTGGAGAATTTAATTTTTTGGGAATTTTATTATTCGAGAATTTTATTATTTGGGACTTTTATTGTTAGTAAATTTTATTTTTAGAGAATTTTCCAATTATACAATTTTATTATTTGGAAATTTTATTATTGGTGAATTATATTATTCGAAAATTTTATTATTCGGAAATTTTATTATTGGGGAATTCGTTTTTTGGCAAATGTTATTATTGGGGATTTTTCCAATTCGACAATTTTATTATTCGGAAATTTCATTATTCGAGAATTTTATTATTCGGAAATTTTATTATTCAGGAATTTTATTATTCGGGACTTTTATTGTTAACAAATTTTATTTTTAAGGAATTTTATTATTCAAAAATTCTATTGTTCGTAAATTTTATCATTGGGGAATTCGATTATTGGCAAATGTTATTATTGGGAATTTTTCCAATTCGACAATTTTATTATTCGGAAATTTCATTATTCGAGAATTTCATTATTCGGAAATCTTATTATTCAGGAATTTTATTATTCGGGACTTTTATTGTTAACAAATTTTATTATTCGAAAATTCTACTGTTCGGAAATTTTATTATTGGGGAATTTGATTATTCGGAAGTGTTATTATTCGGAAATCTTCCATATCAAGAATTTTGTTATTCAAAAATTTTATTACTCGAGAATTTCATTATTCGGAAATTTTATTTATTGCAAATTTCATTATACGGGAATTTTATTATTGCAAATTCGATTATTCGGAAATTTTATCATGCGGCAATTTTCGAATTCGGGAATTTTATTATTTGAGAAGTATATTATTCGGGAATTTCATTATTAGAACATTTTATTATTCGGGCATTTTTCAATTCGGAGTTTTATTATTAGGAAATTTTATTATTCGAGTAATTTATTATTCGGCAATTTTATTATTGGGAATTCGATTATTCGGAAATTTTATTATGCGGCAATTTTCGAATTCGGGAATTTTATTATTTGAGAATTTTTGAGAATTTTATTATTCGGGAATTTCATTATTAAAAAATTTTATTATTCGGGAATTTTTTCAATTCGGAGTTTTATTATTAGGAAATTTTATTATTCGAGAATTTTATTATTGGGAAATTTTATCATCCGGAAATGTTATCATTCAAGAATTTTCCAATTCGATAATTTAATTATACGGGAATTTTATTATTCTGAAATTTCATAATTCGAGAATTTTATTATTAGGGAATTTTATTATTTAAGAATTTTTGTATTCGGGCATTTTATCTTTCGCGAAATTTCCCATTCAGGAATTTTATTATTTGGGACTTTTGTTGTTAGCAAATTTTTATTTGTAGGGAAATTTCCGAATTCTGGAATTTTACTATTCGGAAATTTTATTATTGGGGAATTCGATTATTGGCAAATGTTATTAATCGGGAATTTTCCAATTCGACAATTTTATTATTCGGAAATTTCATTATTCGAGAATTTTATTATTCGGAAATTTTATTATTCAGGAATTTTATTATTCTGGACTTTTATTGTTAACAAATTTTATTTTTAGGGAACGTTATTATTCGGGAATTTTATTATTCGAAAATTTTATTATTGGGGAATTTAATTATTCGGAAATATTATTATTCGGGAATTTTCAAAATCGAGAATTTTATTATTCGAAAATTTTATTATGCGGGAATTTTATTATTCGGAAATGTCATTACTCGAGAATTTTGTTATTCGGGACTACTATTATTTGGGAATATTATTATTTGGGAATTTTATCTTTCGTGAAATTTCTTATTCAGGATTTTCATTATTCGGGAATTTTCCAGTTCGGGGATTTTATTATTAGAAAATTTCCTTATTCGCGAATTTCATTATTTGGAATTTTATTTTTTGAAAATTTTATTATTCGGGAATTTTATTATTGGGAATTTGATTATGTGGAAATGTTATAATTCGGGAATTTTATTTTACAGGAAGTTTATTATTCGAGAATTTTATTATTCGGGAATTTTCCAAGTCGAGACTTTTATTATTCGAGAATTTTACTATGCGGGAATTTTATTATTCTGAAATTTCATTAATCGAGAATTTTTTTATTAGGGACTGTTATTATTTGGGAATGTTATTATTCGGGAATTTTACTTTTCGGAAATTTTATAATTCCGAAATTTTATCATTCAGGAATTTTCCAATTCGACAATGTTATTATTACAAAATTTTATTATCAGGGAATTCTTCAATTCGGAGTTTTGTTATCAGAAAATGTCATTATTCGAGAATTTTTATTATTCGGAAATTTTATTATTCAGGAAACTTCCAATTCGAGAATTTTATTATTCGAGAATTTTATTGTGCAGGAATTTTATTATTCTGAAATTTCATTATTCGAGAATTTTATGATTGGGGACTTTTATTATTTGGGAAAGTTATTATTCGGGAATTTTATCTTTTGCGAAATTTCTTATTTAGGATTTTCATTATTCAGGAATTTTCCAGTTCGGGGATTTTATTATTCGGAAATTTCATTATTCGAGAATTTTATTTTACGCAAATTTTATCATTCGGGAATATTATTATTTGAGAATTTCCCAATTTGGGAGTTTTATTTTCCGGAATTTTTCAGTTATGTGGTACGAGGGTGGATTGATAAGTTTCCGGCCTGACCAAGAAAAACAACGTTTTTAAGAATTTTTTTTTTTATTTCTCAACATAATCTCCTCCAAGGCTGAT